>NC_135735.1:15938750-16240000 GCF_041903045.1 Epinephelus lanceolatus
GATATCCTGCAAATTAGCATCCCACAAATGACATTACATACTTAAACTACAGTTACGGAGATTAGATTTAGGCAAGTAAAGTTACTGTGGATAGGTTTAGGAAAAGAAATATGGTTGGGCGTCTTTAGGTTTTGGCATGTAAAAGAAACATGGTGACAAATGTACCTTAAAATGACTCTCAAAATGAGTTCACTCAAAGTTCACATGTTCCAGAGCACCGGTCTTCTGGGGAAACCATCCACCACCCCAACCTGCCTCCTCAAGGGTGTCCATGTTTCTCTTTACTTCCTTCAGGGCATTGATCACTTTGCATGAAAACAGCCTGGTAGATGTGAGAAAATAGGCACCATTTCAACTTATTTCTAATCAACTTCTTTTATCACTATCCCCTTTTATCCCGGCCGTTTAAGATGGTAATGTCACAACGATATTCCGCCGCTCTGTATACGAGGTACAGTCAGGGAGTGGGGGGACAGAGTTGTCTTGTGTTTAACCCAGCAACGGAGGTAGTAACTGTACCGATTAGATGACTGTGTAAAAGGGACAGCCGGCAGGATGCGACCATGGACAGGACAGGTGTGATGTTTTGACCACATGTTATGTGTGTGACCCACTGCAAGGAGATTTCTAAGAGGCTGATAGCAGTTAGCAGCTAACGTGAAGAGGAACAGAGGCTGAAAATGTCTGCACATTGGGAGGACAAGAAGTTCCAGGAGCTCCTTACCCTCTGAGCAGAGATCAGCTGCCATATACAGTAACACAGACGGTAAATGACTATCATTGGCATGCTTTGCTGTTGTTAATGTTTATAAAGTGCTGCCTGAGGCGTATGTCATATGTCAAACTAGAGGGTGACACTGTTGTGTTACATGTGTCGCTCGTCACACCTCTTTTTGGATGCTGGCATGCTGTCTAAAATCACACACTGTGACAACATGATGCTGCTGTTGTTTGGTTCTGTGTGGGGTTCTGTGGTTCTTATGAAGCGCTGCCTGAGGCATGTTATATGTCACACTAGAGGCCAACCCTGTTGTGTTACATGTCATGCCCGTCATGCCTCCTTTGCTTCTGGAACATGCTACCTAAAATCACTTACTGTTACTGGACTTTATTGCAGGTCACTGTGTACAAATGGCTTTTGAGTGTCTCTGAGGAGAGACTGTCTAAAAAATGTAAACCATTTTCCTCTAGTTTAAATTATTTTCATGTCTCGCTCCTCCCTATGACAGTCGGCATTTCGCTTTTCAACTATGGCCGTTTGGAAGAGCTATAGAGATGCTTTTGCCTTCCAATGTTATTGGACTACATGTGGTACACACTAGTTCTTGTCAAGCATACCCCTGATGTCCCTCCTTCCCAATTGCAGGAGTTCAATACATGCTCTGCAGGGAGTGCTTTGGGATGCCCCAAAAGGGCTCCTATGGAGAAGGACACAGGCTGCTCTGCTCACTCTGAACTTGGGATACATTGACAGATGGATTAATCGATAGATGGTGGACTCAGCATAGACAGGGAGTTTCAAGAAGATTTACCGTACACATCAGCCTTTATGAGCTGCTGAAACTCGGCTAATAGTGGACAGGCGTTTATGTCGATCAGTGTATAACACATCACAGCATAGACAAAGCATACAGCTGAATCTTTGACACAAATGGGCTTCATATAAACTTGCGAAGTTACAAGTTTTTTTTTCTGCAGACGCTTTGCAAAATTAATCTCATCTCAAATCACAACTGTCAATGCAAAGGTTTTAAGTGTGTGATTTACAGTTGGTGAGTTATTGGCTTACATGTAAAAGTGTTTTTTATGGCACCACTTCAGCCTCATCTGGCTAATGGGTCTAATTTTTATTACCTGAGTTGTGAATGAGTTTCATCTGGAAGCCTTGGCTCATGTGTACTTTTATGGTCTCTGAGATCCACAAGCGTTCAGGGAAGGAGTGAGAGAAGGAAAACTATAATGAAATGAAATTAATAAAATGATGGTATGAGGGTCAGTAGCAGACCACAGGAAGCCAGTGAAGAGCTCTGGCTCTTATGTTATGCACAGAGGACACGCTGTAGTGTAAAAAAAGAGCTGTGCCAACAAACTATAAAAACATCCCAACCAGACACAGTCATCCATGACATTTACACTGAGACCACTGACTCCTCACGTCACTGCTTTGATATTGCTCTTTCTCCTTCTGGTACAGCTATATGATTTTGCATCCCTGTCTCTCTGTTTGCCTCTCTCTCTGGTCCAGATGTGAGTGAATGTAAGTCATTAGTGGAGAATGTATTAGGGTGTATCTGGGTCAGGCAGCACACTCCCTGTGGCAGTAGCTGCAGAATCTTGTCATAGTAGACAGCTGTTATATAAGAAACACTAGCTGGCCAGTTCTGCAGAGGAAGAACTGTGCACCGTTGGTCGACCTGCAACGGCTCAGCAGTCACACCATGCACCACCTTATCTCATCATCGGTAGTGACGTTAATTTTCTAGTGTTACATTAACTCCACACTGGCTGAGCTTATATAGCGGAATACAACAAAACTTACACTTGAGTGTTTAATGTTCGGTTTCCGGCCTTAACCAGCTTTAATTTTTAAAAATGATCTTATTCCAACCTGTCCAACAGTGTCATGTATGTTCTGTGTTATCTCTTCATTGAAGCTATATATGAACATGAACTACAGATTATTTTCTTGGATAATCAATCAATAAAATGGCACAAATAGTCCAAAACCAACCAACCAACCAACCAAAATCCAAATACTGTAGATTCAGTTTACTGTAAGAAGACGAAGAAAACTGGAAAATATTTTCACAAGAAGGTTTAGCCAGAAAATCCTTGCCTTTTGTGTTAAAGAAAAAGATGAAACAACTAAAAAAGTATGACAGAATAAATCTGTGATTCAACCCAGTCCCCAGGAAAAATGTTGACACTGAACATTCCTGCAAACCCACAGTTATGTTACGTTTGCAGAGACGTACCATGCCAACATTTTCTTCTGGCGACTGTACAAAGTTATCAGAATTGTTGCAGATTCATTTTCTGTCCATAAACATATCAATTTATTGACTAATCATTCCAGTTTTAAACTAGGAGTGAAATATTTAATCTCAAGACTTTTTTATGGATGCACCGTTTAATCAGATGAAAATATTCTAGATGACTTGTGCATCATTTTCACCTTGACATAGTTGATACCTTTGAAAACTTAAGGATTGCTGCACTTTTCGGTATACCTTAAAGTCATAACAAAACAATGCCTCATGCCCACAACACTGTAGTGTGCACATATTGTAATTAACCTGCTGAAATTGCATCTAATTGATACTGCACTGCTGTTATTAAGTTTAGTGTAAAGCAATACAAACAGAACTGTTTTTCCTGGTAGATGACAGTGATCTGATCTGATCTGATATGATAACATTGCCTCATTGTAACATCATCACAGTGACACTGGAGTCCTGTCTTAATGAAAAGTAATTTCACAGTATAAACAACGATAACAGGAACTAAACAGGTAGCAAGTTCTAAAGAACACACCGATGCTGTGTACAGTACCTTTGGATCGCACAGGCACGCAGCCCAGACCGAGACAAGCCAAAGCCATGGTCAGCAGCTTCTTCCTTTCCTCTTTTTTGTCTTTCTCTGTCACTCCTCCCTTTCTCCTGCAGACTCCTTGTCATCTGTCTTTCAACAATGCCGCCCTTATTTACTCCTGCAGACCTTCCCGAAACATTCCTGTGCAAGTGCAACATCCAGACTAGCAACATCTGCAGACACAGACCCTCCCCCTCCACCTCCTCACCCACCCACCTGCTGTCCCTGCTCTTTCCTCCCTTCAGCTGACCCAACACGTCACTGTGAGGAAACGTTTCCCCTTTGTCCGTGTGTCATGTGGATGTTTTACTTAGGGCTCGCCGCAAGCTACACGGCGCTCACAAGGAATGATGCACCTACGCTTCATCACAAGATCAAACACTTCTCTGTCCTGTGTGCGTTGTCCCTATGAGTCACCCCCGTCGGCCGGTGTCAGATGGTAGGATCCTGCCTGGGCATGGCCTGTCCCTGACCGTAATCTCTTTATGATGCAGTAATATGTGGAGGGGAGGGGGGCGAGTTCAGCCACGAAGTATTAATGTATTAATCCACCACATGCTGGGAATATGTATCACGTGTTCAATTCTTCTATTGCTGCCACCAAAGAGTGATGATCTAAGAGTGTGTGTGCGTGTGTGAGAGAGAACACCTGACTTTGTGTTGGTGTTAAATGTTTATTTCTAGTCAGTCAAATAATCGATGAGCGTTTAAAACACTATGGCAGAAATTTAAAATTTCAAGCCGTGATTTTAAAAACTGGAAGCAACTCATTCTGTCCTCATCGAGGAAACTTTGTCTTTGTCTACACTGTTCATGAGGAGCCAACATCCCCATGCGGTTGCAAAATAAACAGCATCGCGCACACACACACACACACAAACAGAGACAGAGAGAGTGAACGAGCACCCTGCCCGGTAATCTGCTGTAATCTGGAGCTCTGGCAGTTCACTGACTTTGGAGTAGAGCTGGCGGAGCTGGCATTCTGCCCGAGGAGCTTTCAGCCTCCCGCCGTGGCCGGGAACGACACAGACACACCGAAAATATCTGCACGCACACATGTGAAACCACCACGTGTGTCTGCACACGCTTCACCGCAGTGGTCAACATCAGCACCAACAGAGGAGAGCGCAGCTGTGAATATTAAATGCACAGACGTTCCTCTTGGCTCGCCTCGGTTAGTTGCAGCAGCTTCTCTAAACAGGACTGCTGGGAGGCCTTTAATAGCTTGTCCTCCCCGGGGTTGTTTGTCAGTCGTGGTATTGAGTGATCTATGAAACATCAGGGCTGGATCACAGACCTTTCCACCGCATATGAGCTGCATCGTAGCCTCTTGGGTAGTGGCTTGTCCTGCCTGGGGAGCTTAGGCCAAATCACTTAATCAGTATCATCTTTAAAGTCACTTAAAACACACTTTTACAGACTTGTTTTTATGTAGGAGTTATGCTCAGCTCTTTTTTAGATTTGTATAAAATACCTCTATTCCTGCCCCCCCTCTGTTCCTCTCTATATTTGTCTCTATATTTTTGTCTGTGTCCTCCTTTCACACAAAATGAATAAATTATCCTACCCCCATTCCCTTCTCCCATCCCTCTTTCCCCAGCTGCACACCTGCACTATTGTTCAGCAGCCTCCATCCTCCATCCCTCTGTTCTGCCCATCTGACCTGCACAGCATTAATGTTATAACAACCCAGTGTTTGTGAGACTGCTTGCACATTTCTGTAAGGGTTTGAGGCGTTTCTGTAGCAGCTAGCGGAGGTGTGTCACAGAGTCTGACAATAAATCCAAAGTCTTATTTATAGCAACCACCACGTCACAGTGAGCCCGACGAGCCAGAGAAAATATCAACAACATAACAGCAGGTTAAATGTTCAAGGGATTATTTCCTGGCTGTGCACATGCTGTTTACCCAATATTAACAGAGTCCACTGAAAGTGCTCCTGTGCTGCCCCTTAGTGGTACAGCAGGAGCACTACACAGTCAGAGGTGACGCTGTATGTGTGAGTGGACTGGAAATGCTCAGTGGATTTGTGAGTGGTGTCATATGTTTATCACACAGTTTCTATATGTTAAGACTGAAAGAAGGGATGATCCAGCTGAAAAACCAACCAACCAAAGAGTGCATACTGAAGTAAACATCTCAATGGAGAAAATAAGGTCACTATTCTATGGAGACATTCTTTCTTAAATGAATGGCTGCATTGCCGTTGTAGCAGACCACCCATCCATTCTCCATTTTCCATTAAAGGAATAGTTTTACGTTTTCGGAAATACGCTTATTTGCTTTCTTTTTGACAGTTAGATGAGGCAATCGATATCATTCTAATGTCACGTGCCAGTATATTTTTAAGGCTCACTAATCAATCGGTTGTATTTTATTTGTTTAATTTTGGAGTGAGACAGGAGTTCCTTCAGTCTTCAAGGCTTTGCCAATTTTCATAACAGTGTGGGCAGCATGTGCAAATGGACTATGGTAAACTTCCCCTCATCTTACCAGCGCCCAGATCTCCCTGCTCATGTCTCAGCTTTATCTCAGGCTCTAGGGCTGTTGCTTGAACTACACATTGTGTCTCTGCATTTCCATATTCCCGCCACCATGGACACAAAGAGCATAGAAGCAAATCGAGAGAGAGAAAGAGAGAGAGAGAGAGAGAGGGAGAGAGAGGGGGAGAGAGAGAGAGAGAGAGAGAGAGAGAGAGAGAGAGACACACACACACACACACACACCATTTCTTGCCTAAAATGTCGTAAACATATTTTAGTGCACTGTTTTGCTGTTATACAAGACTTTGTAAACAGGATGTGGCCACCGTACTGGTTCCTGTACTGTGTAAACAGAGGCTGAAAATACTGAGATCACGTTCAAAGTAAGCAATGCTGATCACATAAGAACCAAGATTCTGTGTCTCACCTATAATGTTTTTAGAAACTTATTTTAGCTTACCATTTAACTATGATTCTAGATCATTTTTCACCAGTTGCTTGCCTTATTGTTTCCTGTGTCAAAACAGACAAGCTCGCATTAAGTCAATATGCGTAAATTAACTATCCTGAACTAACTGTCCTCGATGTTACCAGTACCTAGATCTAACTGCTTATCCCACTACTCAAACCCACTGGCTCTAGGGCTGTTGCTTGAACTACACATTATATTTCCTCATTTTCATATGCCCCCCACCATGGACTCAAAGAGTACAGAGGTGGATTGAGAGAGAGACCCGCCCCTCTTTCTCTAAAACATCACAGTAAACTTCAATCAAACTGTAAAACTAGGCAGCACTCATCAAAATGTAAACCAAAATTTTACTGCATTGCCTATTTCTCACCTACAATATCTAAAGAAACATATTTTAGTGCACTGTTTAACTGTTACTCGAGATTGTTTGTTACCAGATGGCTGCCATGATGGTTCCTATGTAAAAATGGGTAAGCTCCCATTGGTTCACCCACCAGTGGGAGCGTTTATAGAGCGTGCCAGGGCTGACGTCAAAACCCGGAAGTTTAGCATCGCGCTGGTTCCCGGAAGAGAAAGTGAATGTGATTTTTGCATTGCGTTTTGGATTATGTCAGAAAATAAGCTCTGTGGCTAACACATGTTTATGATACTTAGAGGTTTTGTTCAGCGAGATAATCTTCACATATGAACACCTTTCATACCGCATTTGAAGCTTAAATGCGATCGCCAGAAGTAAAAAGCTAACGTTAGGCTTTAACGGACTACATGACCACTCCACGGTCGCATGACTCTTGATGTCACCGCCATTAAGCTTTCAACTGATTTCGGCCGCTTTATTTTAAAAACATTGTAAAATGGGGAAATCGGACTGTTTAAGCAAAATAAGAAGCTGTAATGGCGGACTGCCAGCACTCTCACCTGTTCGGGGGTGATGACGTTTAATGTCCCCGACAGGGTTTGTAGTCGTATTGAGCAACTTGTTTGCAACCGCCTTTTTTACGACACGCAAAAGCTTCAAAATTCACAAGTAGGGTATTTACTGACGTGTTTTATGTCGTAAAACAAAACCTGAAACTCGCTTAAGCTTTTGTTAACCACAGACCTTATTTGAGACATTTTACCAAAATCCCATTCAAAAAATGTATTGACTTTTAGACGAGAGAACCGGAAGTGCTAAAAGCGCTAACGGAGTTCCGGGTTTACTGGCACACTCTATTGATCTGGTGCAGTACATTGCATTCTGGTAGTTGTAGCTTTTCTACATCTTGAGCAAAACCCAATGCCACAGGCCTGTCCCTGTGTTTTCTCTGGTCACATAGCACCAATTTCAAAAGTATTTGCGTCTGTCTGCTGCTTTGACAAATGTATTTTAATTTATTTTTTGTCGGCCTAGTTTTATGAAAAAAGCATCTGCCAGCTGTGAAATACTTCTTTAAGATAAGCTAATTGCCCCCTGGCTCCAGCTCCAATTATTCCACATTTCCCAAAAAGGCATACAGGTGGAGTTGGATGAGAAGATTGTAATCACTCTCATGTTTGTACAGTAAATATGGTACCAGCAGCTGGTAAGCTTAGGTTAGTTTAGCACAAAGGCTGGAAACAGTGGGGGTGAAGAGGAGGTGACAGCTAGCCTGGCTCTGTCCACAGCGTCTGGCCAAGAAATGTGCAGTACATATTCTCCGGGAACACCACAGTGTGTTGTTTTTACACTCCGCTTATTGTGCAAAAGTGTCAAAGCACAATACAGGAGGTGTAACAATAGTATGTGTTGTAAACAATATATAGTTTGTTAATAGTGAAAGGTCTTGGTAGGGGGATTCTTTAACTCTGGACTGAGCTACCTGCCTGTTGGCTGTAGCTTCATACAAATAGGAGAGTAATGTTGATCCTCACATGTAGCTCTCTGCCCACATTTAACTCTTTAATAAGCCCAAAATATCAAACTAGCTCAGTGGACCTATATATTTTGCACTCAGTGTGAGGCACAGAAACGTTCAGTCAAAATCCCTCACTACGTTTCTGTCAGTGGAGAAAAGCAGCAGCAGCAGCAGGAGATCAATGTTTTATCATCTCATGTTGTTGTAGGGCCTCCTCTCCTCGCTCAGACCTTTTGTGAGGCTTCTGTATTTCCCCAATCCTCATCAATATTGCAGCATTGTTCCTAAAGAGGCAGTAATCAGGGAGGGAAATATGGAGAGGATAATAGAGGAGCGAAAAACTACAGGAAAATGTGTCTCTTCTGTTCTACTTGGTCGATAGTAATTCCTGTTTCCTTTGTCTGAACACTATTAATTTGGAAACATGCAGGCAAATTAGAATGAAATTACACACGCACACACACACACACACACACACACACACACACACACACACAATGTCAAACTCATAGACAGTGTGAGGTACCAGGGTGGTCACATTTCAGGGCGTCTCTTGGTTTAAATGTAATATATGACATACTGTATATCTAGAGTGATGTTGCCATCTGTGTTTCCTAGAAGGTGATGAGTCATTATTATATACATGAATCCTCTGGATATATGAAGATATAACTGTATAATTTATATGAAATACCCACAGTAACATTTGTACATATATTAAGAAATATATATATGAATCAGTATTTTATGTTGTGACCAAATATTCTAATGATATATATGCAAGTTTATGGAAACAACATATGTACAGAAAAATTAAATGTCCTTATATATGTTTTTGAAATATTTTTTCATTTATACAAAATTAATTTACATATGCTTAGATGTGTTTTTTTTTTTAAATTAATTTTAACATGCATGTCTTATATGAACTTATATTTTATGAACATATATTCTATATCAAACTATTTTGTATTTGCCATTCATAACAGCTGGATATCCAACACCAACTTATCTGCAGTAGAGCATCTTAAAATTAAACCCCACAATATATATATATATATATATATATATATATATATATAAGCATATGTAACTGATTTCATTGTATATGAAAAATGAAAAAATAAAACCAATATATATGTTTTTTAAGTATTTTTTCATTTATACAAAATTAATTTACATATGCTTATGGGTTTTTTTAAAAATTAATTTTAACATGCATGTCTGTCTCTTATATTAACTTATATTTTATGAACATATATTCTATATCAAACAATTTTGTATTTGCCATTCATAAAAATAGCAGCTGGATATCCAACACCAACTTATCTGCAGTAGAAGATGTTAAAATGAATTAAAATTAATGAATAAGTAAATTAAAAACTCTACATATAAGCGTATGTAACTGCATTTTTGTATATATGAAAAAAATACAAATTGTTATTTTTTATAAATAATTACACATGTGACATATATGGTCAGAAATGTATCACATATATACATATTTGTTTGGCCACGACATATGTCAGTACATGTGACACCACTCAGAGGCAAAGGGTCTTTCTCTTAAAGCGTCGTAATACCTTCATGCTGTAATACCTGTGTAACATAGCCACCATGAGGCAGAGTGGTGAATAGATCAAACACATACATTTTCCTGGATGATTCTCAGGGAAAAAAAAATGATAAATCGGATATTGTGATGTGTTTGCATGGTATAAATATGTTTTATTTTCCTGTTCCACACATTGTCTCTTGAGCAGCTGTAATATCTTGATCACAGATGCAGTTAGAGAATAAATCTGGTGATAGTTTATAGTTTTCCCCATTTTGTCAGTAAATACAATGAAAAGCGCAATTAATGTATTTGGTAAAAACTACAGTGCCCAGCTGTTTTCAGACATAATTATTATATATTTGAGTAGTTTTAAATATTTCAGTAGGAATGAGCTGGCTCAGGGCTGAGAGCCACAGACAGAGCGGGGAAGTTATTAAGTGGTGAGAAACAGACACACATGGGACTTATTCACAGTAAGAGGAAAAACCCCAGAATAATGCCGGTGTTTTCTTTAAATCCACAAAACATAGTTCTCAACTATAACATAAGTCAACATAAAGTAGTTTCGAACAGTTTACAACACTACAGAAGGTGTTTTGTTTTCATTTAGTAACATAACATCTGATATCATGTCTGTATAGACCAGCAGCAGGGCGGGAATAAACGGCATGATCATGCCAACAATGATTATGGCAGTGTGTGTGTGTGTGTGTGTGTGTGTGTGTGTGTGTGTTTGAGAATTCTTCAGCCATGTTGGTGGAATGGCACAAGACAAGCCATCGCCCATGTTATTTTTAACTGCGTGTCTCCATGGAAACCGGCACATATGCAGGGAGGGGGCGATCTCCTGCTGTGCATGTGTTGAGGAAGACTCCTACCGCTGGTCATAGTTTGAATGGGTGTGTGTTTGTGTGTGGGCACAGGTACGTGCACATCTGTGTGTGTGTGTGTGTGTGTGTGTGTGTGTGTGAGAGAAAGAGTCTAAAAATTCTTCTTAATCCAGCCTTTTAAATTAACAGCATGTATTTTTACATTAGTGTGTTACAGTTCCTGAGCTCTAAGTGCATACAGATGTACCAGAGCCTGAGAGAAAGGCAGACAGTGATATCTTTGCAGTATTTAGACTATATTTAAAGAGAGAAAGAGTGAGACGGGGAGAGAAGGAAAAGGGAGGGGAAGAGGGCTTTTAAGGCAACTGAGGAAACACCACCACGCTGCACCTGACGACAGGAGGTGGTCCGCTGCTGCTGCCTCAACCTGAAATAACCCAAGCTGGGCTGAAGGTTCACTAAACACATCACCTTCCTAATGTCACCTGCCTCGTCTCTTAGAAGCAGGTGAGCTGTGACTTAGCTATCTTTTAATTTACTCTAAGCCCACTTTCCTTAAATATATCACACCTTTGCACAAAAGCCACAGTTTAAAGTCCAGGTAAAGCAAAATCAGTGATTTCTTTCCAGACACATTATACTTGTTAGGACATACTTGTTGGAAACATGCAAAGAATGGGACTTAGACCGTTGAACTGTTTTTCACAATTTCTGTGTCCAGGCTTTTTTGGACAGGCCTAAGAGCCTGCTTGATGACACAATGGAGCAACCCTCATCATAACCTCTCCCTTACTATATAAATACCACTACACTACAGGTGCTAACTTGAGCGCAGCACATAGCATCGGTGTCATTTCGTTCAGCCCCTGTGTGTGAGTGGCAAGTTTGCTACATTCCACGAGCTCTCTGAGCTCTCTCAGTCTAATAAGTACATAAATAAACGTCTCTGCAAAATGCCACAATCATATAATTACAAGCAAAGTAGCCGTTGCTGACATTCCTTTCAGGCTATCAGCCCAAATTGGCTACCCGGCCCTCTCACTGCGTGTGCACCGTGTGTGCTTTGTGCTAACATTAGCTGCTGTTAACCGCTGAACAAGAGGCTATCACTGTTCAGCGGCTCTTGTTCTCCAGTTCTAAAGGGTGGGTGTGTGCGAGGTGCCACTGGGTTAGCTGCTAAGAGGCTGTAGCTACATAGTGGCTTACTCTTCAGCCCGGTGGTTATGTTGTTGTGCTAAAGGCTCAGCTCATAACGAGAGTCTGCGGCATTGCAGCAGTCTGGCAGCGACTTGATCTTTGTTTCAGCTCCTTCAGTTGACACGTCCCCGATATTCTGGCGCTCAGTTTTTCACAATTTTGAAACCTTATTTTATATACCTGGCGATTTTTTAATAATTCAAATGTGGCTGAGTGGTTAATAACACATTTGTTGTGACAAACTCATTAGAAATATTCATTTTTGCTTTACCCAGACTGTAAGAGCTCAGAGCTTTAGTGACACAATAATATAATTTTTAATGAACGGTAGATAATCCTCACTCCAGGAATAAAAAATAAATAAACTGGATGTAGTTATTTTGGTCCTGCGTGCCTGGTGTCATGAATACTAACTCTTCATTATTCATAATTAATGGTTCAATGAGTTGACAGTGACTAAAACGTTCCTCTCTTGTCGTGTTGCGGGGGAGGCTTATGTTGGGCGAGGACATTCTTCTATAGGTTTAGGCCCTGTCTACACATACTCGGATATTTATCGGGTATATAATTGATAACAATAATAATAAGGTGCTTTATTGTCCCCTTGAAGAAACTTTGCTAAAGGGCACTGTGGCAGTGCCCAGGAAGTAAACCGGCACCTCTACAAGTACCAGTCCACACTATGTACTTGGTTTGTGTCAGTCAGGTTCCCACAGACTGAGCTTCTGTTTCCCAGATATTTACTCCTCCATTTAAAAAAATTCTGCACACATGGCGTTCATTTAACAAAATATCTCCACCTGTACTGGAATGCAAAATCGACTCCAAATACTTGTTGGTGGCGATAAAGGCTTCGTCAATGATATGTCAAATACCAGAGAAGAAGATTCTGAGCATGCATAGTGAGCTAATTTTCCTTTGGGGATATTAACAAAACCGCTGTTTCTGACAATTGCGGATGCTGAGTAGGACCATGTAAGATTGTGCGCAGCAGATGCTTCCAATTTGTCTGTGAGGTGGGGCAACAGTACGACATAAAGATGTAAAGTAGTCATTAGGTCAAGCAGAGCTATCAAAAAATAAACAAACTGGTAGTGTGCCAAGGAGATCAAGTTCAATTTGGTTTATTTGTTTGTCAGCAGGATAACAGAAAACCAACTTGCCAAATTTTCATGAAACTTGGTGGAAAGGTGCGGGATTGGTCAAGGAAAATTTTGGAGCAGATCCACATCACAGCATAGATACAAAAATTATCTTTTGTTCTTGTTAACACTGCGAGAAAATGCATTTTGGCCTTGGTGGAGGCCTGCACTCTCAGTGTCCTTCTAGTTGTTGTTTCTGGTGCATGCTCATGACACAAAGCAACAATTGGCATGCTCAAATTGAGGAGAATATCATCACTTCCCAAATGCTCCATTATACATGTCCATATGGACACAAAGTAACTGGAGGTTTGCAAAATCTGCACCTGTATTTCCAAAAATCTCCCCTTCAGTCACCTAAAACTCAGTTTGCGTTTGGACAAGAGGCCAAAACACAGAGTAAGTAGACAGAGCCTTAGCAACCATCCAAGAGTTATCAACTGAGTGAACGAAGTCGTTTCTATGGAAACAACTTAAAGATTAAAGCTGTGAAGAGCGAGAGCCATGGCAGAGTGATTCCCATAATGCCTTGTGCCTGGGGATCTCAGGGAGAGAGACAGAGAGTGGGACACAGAGGCAGAAGAGGGAGTGTGTGCGTGCGTGTGCATGAGTGTGTGTGTGTCTGTGTGCATGTGTGTGTAAGTGTCAGCTCTAGATGTGCCGTGCTACATATTCCTATTGTGACAGCTCACATGACCAAAGACACCAAAGTCAGCATCTACACACAAGCACACAAATGTAGTATGTACACACACAGAGAAACTTGTTTTTGTCACTTAGGAGGACATTACATCCACTTACATTTATACCCTGTGAACTCAACCATATACACCGTATATCCCCCCAGCCTTTAGCCTAACATAAACTAAAACCTTACCTTAACCAAACAAGACCAAATCTACAGCCACGCCAACAACTCTTTCAGCCTACTCTTATATACATGCACAAATGCTAACGTCACCATGCTAACATGCTCACAGTGACAATGCTAACATGCTGATGTTTCCCAGGTATAATGTTACAATGTATCATACAGTGGTTTGGTTGATACTAATTAGCACCCCACAAATGGCGTTGTCATGTTACCTAAAGTTACATAGGTTAGGTTTAGGGAAACAAACATGGTGACAATGTATCTTCACATAACTCCTGGGGGAAAGTCCGTTGTCTGTTTGACCATCCACCACCCCAACCTGTGTTCTTAAGCGGACTTTAGCTCTTAATGCTACTTTTTACGCCTGTCAGCACATTGGTCATGTGAATGCTGCCTTCCCAATTACTCGGGTTGTATTACAAATTACCGACTCATGATCACATGTATATATACGAATTGTGGTGCATTGCTTTTCGTAGGTGTGCATACGAACAGTGCATGAGAACAGCCTGAATGTTTACGATGCAAACTATCTTAGTTTAGCTTGTTCACATGCTAACATTTGTTAATTAGCAGAAAACACAAAGTACAACCAAGGCTGATGAGAATTTCATTTGTTTTGCAGGTATTTAGTCATAAAAGAGTAGCTGATTGGACAAAAAAAATGGTGCTTGATAAAAAGTGAAGGGTTCACCGAAGTTAATACAGCTCATCTTCAGGCAAACATAGGGCTGGGCGATATAACGACTATGTTCAATACATTTTTCAAGCAAGATATAAATTTAGACAACACCATTTATATCGATATAGGGTCAAGTTGGGTTACATAAGGCATACCAGTGTGCATGTCTCCTCTCTCACACTCTCAGCACAGCTCTGCCCCACTCATTCACTCACAAGTTCTCCAGCAACACTAAGAGAGACACAGAGCTGCTCCTCTGTTTAATCTGTCTGTTAATAAGTCTATAGTGTGACATTGGTCTATATGTTGTGCTATGCAAAATCAGTCTGTGAGATGAATGAAGTGACTACAGTAGCACACATGCACTACAGCACTGTGCTGCTAGTTTGTGTGTGAGGTGGATCATGGCACGTCACCATTCCTTTTAGTAGTTTAAGTCTGTTTTGTGACATTGAGACAGCGCAGGGATGCAGGTGATGGATGCATTTAAAGAATGCAGCGACAACACAGGCGTTTCACAAGACGTATATAACACGGATCAAGTGTCTCTCGCTCCTTCCCTCCCTCTGCCTCTCTGTTGACGCTCTGTGCATAAATAAGATTAATAGCCTAAATAAATAAGAATATTTAAATCATTTTCCAGCCATATATTCATGTTAAAGGCCATGGAAATTAATCTTAACTCCCGCGACAAAGAATGATTTGTTTCAAACTGTTTCAACTTGATACTTTTATAATCATGTTATAGTTTTGTGTCCTGTGCTGCAAACCTTTAAACCTCTGTAGCTCCAGTGCTATAATAAAAAACATTAACATACAGCCCTGCTATTTATTCTATATAATTTCAATGTACGTGTTGTGCAGCAGTATATTTCCAACAGGAAAAAAAACCCTGTCTTTGTGTGTTATTTTAATCACAGTCTGTTTTTTATAAAAGTGCTTTTGACATCTCAAATGTGGCTTTGACTTGCAACTGAACATATAGCCCATTTTATAGAAAATGCTGAGATATATATCGTGTATCGACATTCGGCCTGTAAATACAGAGATATGAATTTCTGTCTATATCACCAGCCCTAGGGGGACATGAATGTGTGTGCCAAATTTCATCACAACTCATACAACAATTGTTGACATTCAAAACCACAAATCTGAACCTCACAGTAATGGAAAATTCAAGGGATCATCAAATCATGAATGTCTGAACAAAACTATGTGGCAATCCTTCAAATAGTTGTTGAAATATTTCAGTCAGGACCAAAGTGGTGGACCAACAGACCGACGACAGACAGGCAGACGTTGCCATCCCTAGAGCCTGATGCCACTGTTGTAGCAAAAACCAAATATCAACCAGCTTGTTGTCCCCAAATGGGTGGTGACAAAACATACATGACCATGTATGGCAGATTTTTGTCCCCAAAATGAGAGTATTACAACGGCACACAGACACTGTCATGAGCGTCACTGCCTCTTGGATCCTTTACCTCACTCTCACACTCTCTGTCTCTCTTCGCTCTGCAACCAATCATCTATTTGCATCTTTTCTTCTTTTGGATTTAATGTATATGCCTCCTCCCCGTGTCCTCCTCTCTCTTTCTCCCTCTCTCCCCTCCCCCTCCCCCTGGGTGATGCCAGTGCTGTTGTCAGGCTGGAGCTGAAAGCAGCCAATCACGTGGCTCTGTGCTGAGGAGCTCTGGGGTGATGTTAGGCAGTTTCATGCTCATACGATGAGCTTTGCCAAATGTAGGTCATGCTTCTCCTCTCTCTCTCTCTCTCACTTTTACAGGCACACACATGTACACACATGAACCTCTTCACCCTTTCACACACATGCACAGACACACACACACAGACACAGACACACACACACACACACACACAGAAAACAAGGAAGTGTGTCTTTTCAGCACATAAGTACACACACATACATAGCCACAGACACACAAAGGTGTATTCATACAACCACACAGATGTCATCCCTCCACACACTCTCGGTCTCACACAGGGCGGGGTGACACTCTTCTCGGTGGTAACACCCTCAGCTGTTTGGTAACAACTGGTGGATCTGTTCCCCACAGGACGGACGGCTCATAAGATGCTGGGATTCTTCCTCTGCAGCCAATATTTCCACCGATGATAAAAAATTGATAACAGAGATAAATTACACTACGAAACTTTAAAAAAAAAAAAAAAAGCGACTCCTGTCTTCTCCTGAACTCTCGTTGAACTGCTTCTGTCTGTGCTGCAGTATAGCACAAGCAGGATTATGATGTGCACAGCAGCCATAGGAGCCAGCAGATTATATATAGATGGTGAATCAAAGACCTGAACCGAGCAGTCTGACTGGATTTGGAAAATAATGCAGTGAATTTGTGATTGTAGGGAAATGTATGTATTTTTAGGAAATACTGGTACATTAAATGAGCAGGGCTGTCGCCAGGATTACTGAGGTCATCAGTCTAAACTTCCCCAGTGCAACCCCACCCACCTGAGAGACTTTTTAACTCCGTACCAACCAAACTCAGTGACATTTTCTGAGTATCTCACATTTTATCTATGTGTAACTGTGTAGTTATACTTAATAGAAATGCTTTCTACCTATTTTAGTCAGTCTCACAAAAAAAAATCAAGATTTGTAAAATATAAACTTGGTGTCATTATCAGCATCCCAGATTCCAAAAATATTACTATATTTTTCTCACTATCAATTCCCACTATACACTCTACAGCCCAAAGTATGGCCACATGCATTTGTGTACTTTTGGTCTGGGGCTGTTTTTAATTTTAAAATGTGTATTTATCAGTACTATTTAAATGGTAATCTCATTATTGCTGAGGAACCCTCTTGATGGGAGGCAACAATGTTAACCACTGCACCACAACCCAAGGTTGGGAGTTCAAACCCTGTGGTGGGGAGCCCTTCTGTGCGGAGTTTGCATGTTCTCCCCATGTCAGTGTGGGTTTTCTCCAGGTACTCCCACACTCTCCCACAGTCCAAATACATGCAGGTTAACTGGTGACTCTAAATTGCTCGTAGGTGTGAATGTGAGTGTGAATGGTTGTCTGTCTCTATGTGTCAGCCTTGTGATAGTCTGCTGACCTGTCCAGGGTATACCCCACCTCTTGCCGAATTAGGCTCCAGCCCCCTGTGACCCCTAACAGTATAAGCGGTTATGGAAAATGAATGAATGAATTATTGCTGAGATTCTAAACACTTTCAAGCAACCTAAAAAGTATCACCTTACTAAATCCGGGTGCTTAAGGCATGTCATATACTCTTTCTTCCTGTGTTTCCTTCTGTACGTCACATTCTTCTTATCTTGACATCTTGAATGTCACACAATTCTATATGAGCCCCGTAAACTGTTGCTACAAGTCAAATACCCTCTAAAGCCGGCAGTTAGGATCACACACTGCACTGTGGTGCTAAAAATAGATACAAAGTACATTACTTCATGTTGTTAAGTCTGTCAATACATCTTATAAAGCTAAAGATTCAACCCACTGTTAACTGCACAGGTAACAGAACTTTCAAACTCTGATTTAGCATGGATCATATTCTCCTGCAGAGTTACTGGTATTTAGTCTTTTGCAAAACTGTTGAACCAGAAATTTATGTAGCACAACTTCTCATCGTAGGTACTGATGATTTAATTAGAAGAATTATTTCATGCTCTCAAGTGTTGTAAATGCAACAAATGATTAGCACTTTTACTACTTAAAGAAATATTTCACTAATGAAAAGATGGTCTTTTTCATAAAACTAGGTTGTCTGTGTAGTAGAAAGATGCAAATACTCACTAAAAACAGAGAAAAGGGAACTGTGGTATTTTCTTGTGCTAAAGAGGTAGAAAGCCTACAACTACCAGAATGCACTGCGTTGCACCAGACCAATAAATGCTTTCACTGGTGAGAGAATATGGTGGCCGGCTGGTAACAAACTATCTTGAATTATAATGAAATGATAAGCTAAAATGTGTTTCTGAAAACATTTTAGAAATAGGCTAGGCAGAATCATGGTTCATATTTGATCAGCACAACTTAGTTTTATTGTTTGATCTCAGTTTTTTCAACTTCTATTTATACAATATAGGAAACAGTATCGCAGCCACTTTCTGTTCACAAATTCTTGTATTACAGCCAAACAGTGCACTAAATGTTTCTGAAGATATTTAGGTGAGAAATAGGCAATACACTAACAGCATCTTGATTTCTATTTTATCAGCACCGCCTAGTTTTACAGTTTGATCACAGCTAGGTCCAAGAAATAGAGAGGGGCGACTCTTGATCCACTACTATACTTTTTCACTACCAAGTCACTACCATGGTGACTGAATATTAGCATTAACCTATTACAGTTAACCATAACTGTAAGTACATTGTGCTAACTAAGCTAGCAGCTAGCGTTAGAGTTATCCCCACCCTCTCATCCAAATGTGGTCACTTAAGGCTAAAAAGAAGCAAGATGGCGACAGTCTAAATGCCAAAATTGAGGCTTCAAATGGGAGTCCACAAACCAGTGGATGATGTCACAGTGTGTACGTCCATTATTTTATACTGTCTATAGGTGAAACTGACCTGGTTGAAAATCAGTTAAGTTCTTCTTTAACAGTGTGTTTTTTTAATAGCCCATCAGGTTTTGTTGTTTTTTTTGGGGGGGGAAGGGTTATAAGAAAGGCTTGAAAAAATTACTTGTAATTTTCGGGTCAGGTTACCGCACAGAGGGAACTCATTAAACAGCTGCACCAGCAGCAGCACAGCGCAGTTTAAATTTGTAATTTGTGGTGGATTTTACTTTGTTACTAAAGATACTAAAGAAATTAGATATTTTTCGTTCAATTTTTTACAAACTATTTGAAGGTAAACTGTAAAACTATATCACTTATTTTGATGCAATTCTGTTTTCCTAAAATTAATAATAAAAGATATTTTTTTACTAATTAGTTATATCATCAAGAATATTGTTATCGCAAAAAAATACCCTGAAATATTGTGATGTTATTTTAGAGCCATATCGCTCACCCCTGTTTCCAGAATAGATTTATCTTCCAGACAGAATCTACTTGTGTGTTGACATTTAGCCCTCCTTCATGGCTTACAGGGGGAACCTTTCCTCTTAAATTGCTTTGTTGTAGGATATGAATTAGCATTACACCATGAGCTGCTGACAAATACGCAGCCTCCCCTGACACACACACACACACACACACACACACACACACACACAAAGCTCCTCCTCAGAGAGAGAATCATTTCTACTTTCCTGGGTTGCCACTGCT
Source organism: Epinephelus lanceolatus (assembly GCF_041903045.1). Taxonomy (NCBI): domain Eukaryota; kingdom Metazoa; phylum Chordata; class Actinopteri; order Perciformes; family Serranidae; genus Epinephelus; species Epinephelus lanceolatus. The sequence goes on from NC_135735.1 coordinate 15,958,736, forward strand.
AGGTTGACCTATTTTTGTCCAGACCTCTCTCTCTCTTTCTGTCTCCCTCTCCCGCTCTCTCGCTCCAGCCCCATAATTCACCCTGCTTAATAATTCACTACAGCTTTATAAGCCTCTACTCTACTAAATGACAGGCTCAGGAAAACAACAGTTTTTACAGATGCGTTTTGCAAAGCCACATAAATAGAATAACGTGCACAGATAACATAGGATGGACTGTATGTGTAGGACATGTGGACAAAACAAAGGGCATAACGATTAAAGTTACTTGTAGCTGTAAGAGGTGTAAGTTGGCAGGACATTTACATTCACCTGGTGACACTCATCACTTTTAGAAAGGTAACAGAGTGAGATACGAACGGAGAAAGAAACAGAGATAATGGTGGTGGTGTTATTGTAAAACTGCAGATTATTTGCAAGTCTATGCACAGACTCGCTCCGCCTGATGTGATTGGATGGCCGGATTGGGCAGGAACCAATAAGGGCACCAGGAGGAAAAGAGCAGGCACAGAGTACTCCGCTGATGCTGGGCACACCCTGTAGCCCTCTGTGTGTGTGTGTGTGTGTGTGTGCCAGTGCCTATAAAATGAATGTGTATGCTAACTTTGTGATTATTTATATATTTTGTGTTTGACAGACAAGACATTTCCTTTCAACTATAAAATTCCAGCCTCCTTTATGTTACATCTACCCTGCCCCCTTTTTAAATCTCCTCCCAGGAGCTGATGCAGAACAAAGACAACAACCATAATATATTCTGTGCCCATATTGTCATTGCATTATAAATAACACTCGCACCTCTCTGGTTTTTGCATAAGCCTGTGTACCTGCGTGAATCTTTAAATTTGACGCTGTTATTTCTGAAGTTTCCTTCTTGGGCTATTTTGAAGAGTTGTGAGCGGCAGCAGATAATTCAGCCTTTGGAGTTGTATGCGACACTCAGGGAAATATAGCAGAAAAACACTATTTGCTATGTAAAGATAAAGTGGAGCAGAGTTCTCTATCGGGTACGCAGCAGGTCACCCACAAAAAAGGTGATTTGTGGGTGGACTTTTTGCTTAATTGTTATTTCTGGGTTAAACAAAGAGCATGTTGGTCGGATTGCAGGTGTTGGATGATAAATATATTCAAATAAAATAACAAATTATAATGATTTAATTTAATGTTTTAACATTTTAATACTCTTCTTCTGCGTCACCTGGAATATGAAACCTGCTTCATTCACGTGCATTACTTACAGGTATGTTAAAGCTCCAGTAGGCAACATTGTTTTGGTATAATTGAGTAAAAATTTTATAATATCCTCTAAGCATAATGTAAATCAAGTGGTCTGAGACAAACAATAGGTTTCTGCACCTCACTATGGCTCTGTGTTCAGCCTCTAAAGAATCAGTATCGTGCCAATGTGCATCAACCAATCAAAGGTCAGCTCAGACCACTGCATTCCTATTGGCTGTTCTACTGCATATGTGCGTTCCCGTGCCGCCAGCAGAAGGGGAGAGCAAGCGGCAATGGCGAACAGTGCACCAGGTAAAATAGCTATTCCAGCATTTAGCAGCACGGCTAAACAACCTAAAAATAGGAAGGCAGAACTCAGTTCCCCGGAGCCCCGGAGGGAGGGGAAGGGTGAGGTGGGGCCGGGCACGGCCGAAGGGCGCGAGGGTCGGCCGTGGGAGCGGAGCCAAGGGCTCTCCGTGGAGAGGGAGAGCCGAGCCGAGGGGGTATATGTGCGGGGCCGCGAGGGAGGGATGGGGAGGGCTGCTGTGTGGAGAGGGAGAGCCGAGGCTCCCAGAGAGGGAGAAATAGAACCAAGTAGGATAAAATACTTGCATGCTCGTCTGGTAGGAGGGGCTCAGGGCGGAGACAAACGAAACCTAACTCAGATGAGACTCAAAAATCAACCGTTTTCAGGCTTTCTACCTACTGCAGCTTTAACTGTTGAGGTGGGCTGCTCGATATTATGAGACTAAGAAAAAAAATGTACATTTAAATTGTTTCCTGAATTACATTTTAAAATATCACATCTTAGTTTCATGTGTATGAAATGTCCCATAATCATCACTTGAATTGTGTTGTTTAACCAAATTAATTGAACCTTGCGTGGTTATTCTAGGATTTGCAGTTTCGGGTCAGGTTGTGGATCTTGTGTTGGCCGGTCAGGTCGCAGAACTGATTGGTCACATGTGCAGGTGTGGTATTGCACATTGCAGTTGCAGTTCAGGAGCGGGTCTTGAAAATCAGGCCTGTGCAGGACTCTGTAGTGGAGTAATGGCTTCCTGAGCGGGGAATGAAATCACGCTACCTGTGAGGGTGTGTGTTGCAATGGAAGTTTCTCTGTGTTCTCTTGTGGTAGACATTTTGGCCAGGTGTGCATGTGAGTTCCTGTGTGTGTTGTGTGTACCCCACTGGCTAGCTAACTACTGCCGCTCTCTGCGCCATCCCGAGCACATAACCCCACCCCCCAGTGGTAACACCATTGGCTCTGTCAGCACTGTTCGGACTATTTGGAAAACAATCTATTAAATTGCCAACAGCCTCATTGCTTCACTCGCATGCTTTATTTTCCACAATGGCTCTAATGAGAGCGCAGAAAGAGCAGGAGGGGTGTTGGAGTGCGTGAGCGTGTGTGATGCTGTAGTCTGATCGATGTGACAGTGAGAGTGAGTCTCCTCGAAAAACCCCAGCCTTATTGCTCTTCTCTTACACACTGCCCCCCTCACACACATAACATACTCTGTCTCTCACTGTGTCACACACACAGATACCAACGCGCGCACACACACACACTGTACAATAGCTACAGTTTCCGCCCCTTCTATCTCCTTCTCTCATCTTCTTCCCTGCCGTCGTCCTTTTATCCCTCGTTCCCTTCACCACTCCTCCTTTACTCATTTCACCCCTTCTCCTCTGCACTTCAACTGCGGCTGCATCCCGGAGGCCAACCAGCTGTAATAATCCCATTGTCTCTGCTCCACCTCATCAGCTGACCAAATACCAATGGCTGCTGGCCAATCAGCATCTGAACCATCAAAACCTTAACTGAATTTAAACAGGAGGGAAACTCAAACCACAGAAATCCAGAGGATGTCAATGATAACGTGATAAAATATGGTTTAGCAGCTGCTCCTAGTGCTTTCAATTGTGAGTGAACTGCTGCAGTAGCTCTGGTTTCATCAAGTGAAGTTCAGCTATGTGATAACAGGCGTTGGTATATGGTGGGCAGATGTAACTTCTGCCTCTGCCCTGAGCTCACATGATGACACCTGGGCGAAATTTGTTCTCTGAATAAGACCATGAGATACTGACAAAAGTACAGCTAAAACAGATAGATGATCAGTTAATTAGTTGACAGACAATATACTGAAATACTACAGCTTAACTTGATTAACCATCTTCTGAAATCTGTAGTAGAGTTAAGTAGACAACAGACGTAAATATTCATATTTTTTTGCTGATCTTCTGAAATGTTGCCCTACATTCAGAGCAAAACCTAGTTGTCACATTGTTCTCACACTGTCATTTGATACTTTGTTATTATAAAAAATATTGATAAAGAAATTAAGAAATTTCGCAGAAGAACAGACAAAAAAACACGTGAGCACAGCAGCACCAAGAAATACCAACAACTCAGTTTCTATCTTATTTGTTTTTATTGGTATCATAGATAGTTATCGTTTGATTTGTTGTGAGATACCTGTCTTTGAGAGTTCTGCGCCCAGCAGTGGCAATAGCCTTGCTAGATGTGTGTCAGCAGCAAGGAGCAGATAATGAGCCAGAAATACATCTTGCTTAAAGTTCCATTTACCGTCTTCACTCTCCGCTGGCATTAGAAACTTGATGACCAGTTGTAGCTCTTGCAGTCTCCACACTGTAGCCTCATAGCTGCTGTAACTTGATGTGTAGTTAATTTTTTTTTAAGAGTGTGCATGTTAAGGCCTTTGCACACCAAGTCTGTATTTTTTGTCCGAAATTGTCGCACATTTAAAAATATATACAACCTCACTTTGTGTCAGTTAACTTGTATCTACTGACTCTGAAACGTTGGTCTGTCATTAACGTTTTCAGAACAGGTTTGATTTTGTTTTTTTTTTCACCTGTCAGACGCCTTTAGAGAGATGTTCAACCAAACAGTGAAGAAAATGTGGCACAACCTGCATGATACATACGTCGGCAACAACAGAGAGGAACTTGGTGCACAGTATCATTTTATAACTCAGATAGCCTACTTTCAACAGGTCAGATAGTAACATTCAGGCAGATGATGATGATGATAATGAGGAGGATGTAATAGAGTATGAGGACCGCATGCAGACAGAGAGAGAAAGAGCGATAACATGGAGACCAAGAGGGAGGACGGCTCAGCCCCTTCAGGTGGCCAAATGACACGATCAGAGAATGACAACCATAGAAATAAAATGAGTAGGAAGGACATTAAACCAGAGATGGGACCAAGTCACGCATGTGCAAGTCTCAAGTAAGTCTCAAGTCTTAACCTTCAAGTCTCAAGTAAGTCCCAAGTCATTTTTTCTTGGGCAAGTCAAGTCAAGTCAAGTCCTGTAATAGGTCAAGTAAAGTCCAAGTCAAGTCACCTTATTATTGTAATTTTACCTGCAGAATCTGATCTTAATAAAGTGAAAAGACAAGATATAAGTAACTGTCAGTAAACATTGACTTCATCGCTGCAATGTTTACTTTGCAGGGACGACCCCCATGCGCGCACGCACACACACAGACACACACACACACACACACACACACTAACCAAGGCAGCAGCCAAAATCACCCATTTAGCTCATTTAACCCTGTGTTGCTCGTTCATAAAACGTACAGCCGGTCTTGTGATGAACCGGTCGGAATGTTCGCTCACGTTTTCTGGGGTTAATGTTAGCAAATAAATTAAAAACAAGTTCCACCAAACCGACCCACCCACCCCACCCCACCCCACCCCCGTATCGTATCAAGCTAACGTTAGCTAACTACCGACTAACCAGATAATATTAGCTAATTGACAAGCACTTACTGGGCAGAACGGCTCTTCAAATGACAAACAAAGTTTGAAGTTGTCGCCTGGCTGTCCGAGATGTTTATGCCGCATGTCTTGCACTGTGCTGTTCGTCTTTTGCTGTCATAATGGTAATTCCGAAAGCCGAAGGCGATGACTCTCGGTACCCCTCCCGCTGACATGTTGATGCCTATCTGATATAAGAGGGCGTGTTTCTCCAATAAACACGTAAGGTACGTAGAGAGGGCATGACTGATTGACAGGGTAGTGATCCAATCATGACGCCATTCTCAGCCTGCGCTCCTACCGGGTAATCAACATTATTTTTTAAATTAATTTATTAATTTTATATTCTAACCGAAAACATGATGTGCATAAGACTCAAGTCATTCAAGTCATCGTGTTTCAAGTCAAGTCCCAAGTCTTTAACTTCCAAGTCCGAGTCAAGTCTCAAGTCTTTTATTTTTTGTCAAGTCAAGTCACAAGTCATCAAAACAGCGACTCGAGTCGACTCGAGTCCAAGTCACAATGACTCGAGTCCCCATCTCTGCATTAAACTCTTTGCCGTAGTCATTTGACTAGTTACAAAACAAAATGGCGATTGTTGTTAGTTGTTATGGTGACTGCACACGTCAGTGGGGCCGTAAAGGCTTTCATAAAGTATATAAAAATTAAAAAAAAAAAAAAATAAAGTGTGAGAATGCCATTTAGGCTCATTCTTACCTGTATTTCTCTTTTGAAACAGAAAAATGTGACCATACCAATTCAAGTTTCTCTTGTCTCATCATAAAATACACTTTATTTGAACTTGGCAGAGACAAAATAAAACTCACTAAGACTGTCATTTTATTTCTATGATAGCAACAGCCAGGGAGGTACCTCCAGTGGAGAGGAGCTAGGAACAGGGTTTCTGTGTGTGACGATTTTTATTGGATGTCGGATTGAAAAAAGGCATGCAAAATATACAGACTTGATGTCCGAAGGCCTTTAGCCGTGTTGTCGTCTACAGCAGCTATTTGTTTTTTGATTTGTTTTTGAGTGAATCAACCCTTTAATCTGTTTGTTCCTACAATTTGTAGCCTTGCTTAATGTGTTCTTTAAGCAACTAACTGTGATTAGATATGTTTGTTAAGCTGTCAATCAAGATTAAGGTCCAGTTAAGTTACTTACAGAGACAGAGTGACAAGGTTGGCAGATGTCTAGTCTGACACTGACCCTAGCCGCAACGCTAACTAGCTTTTTAGCTAATTTAGCTGGTTGGCGACTAAAGAAAAGAAGTCCAGGGAAGATGATGAGGAAGCACACGTAATGGTGGATAATACAGTGTTCGATGCATTGGAAAGCACATAATGACTGGACAACCTTTTGAGTGTGTCATAAATGAGCCATCAGTCACATCTTATTCAATAAAGTGTCGGAAAGTTTTGTTGTTTCATAAAAGTGACAAAACAGCCCCTCTGAGTTCAGATGAAAAAGTGAGCAGTTTGAGTCTGGGAAGAGGTGGCAGAGGATGGCCGCATGGATAATCACCTCCTGCATCTACTGAATGATTCTGACAGCTTTGAAGGAGCTGGAGATACAAACACAGATTTTAAACCCCACCAGGGGATTTCACTTGCATTTAATCCTCTCAGAGTTCAAGTAGATTTCAGTGAGGTAAAATGTGTGTATTTGTGCTTTTGAAAATATCCATAATGTTGAGGAATGAATTGGGCTGCAGCGAGGGGTCATAGCAAAGCTTTGAAAGTCTTCAAGTGTTTGACTAAGCAATCTCACTACAGCGTCCATTTAGCAGCTTTTTGATCATATGACAGAATTGTCCTCAGCAGAGGAAGCTGTCCAGATGTCACTGAATTTAAGATTCAAATTTTTCTGATGATTTCTCGACCATGCATAAAGGGGCACTACAAAAAGTTGTATGAAGCCTTTTGTTGGATAAATGACTTGAGTTTGCATTGGCTGGGGTTTCAGACTACAAGTTTGAACATAAAAAAATTCTGGAGGTCAGGAGTCAGAAAGAAGGGAGCATATCAGACCTCTGCAGCCTGCTTCTCATCTCTGCCCGAGGCTAACAGTGGAGGCTACATTAGCCGCTACTAGCATAACACACCTGAATCTCCAACTGAACTAGCAGTGGTGGAGTTTCACTGTTGGTGACATAGGCCAAGGCCAGGATGAACTTTAGTCTCAACCTAACATTTTAGGCAACATGGACGAGAAGTCCTAAGTGCTCAGAAAAATGCAAATTTTAACATCTATATTTTCATGACAGGGCGGCATGGTGGTGCAGTGGTTAGCATTGTTGCCTCACAGCAAGAGGGTTCCTCCGGGGTGGGGGAGCCCTTCTGTGTGGAGTTTGCATGTTCTCCCTGTGTCAGCGTGGGTTTTTTTCTGGGTACTTTAGCTTCCTCCCACAGTCCAAAGACATGCATGCTAGGTTAATTGGTTACTTGGTTAATTGTCCGTAGGTGTGAATGTAAGTGTGAATGGTTGTCTCTCTCTATGTGTCAGCCCTGTGATAGTCTGGCAACCTGTCCAGGGTGTACCCTGACTCTCCCCCAGTGTCAGCTGAGATAGACTCCAGCACAACCATGACCACTAATAGGATAAGCAAAAAGAATGGATAAGCAAATTTTCATTACAACTAAACCAACATAAACTGCTGAGAAATGTTGTCTGGTACGAATGAAAGCTCCAGAACAGCTCATCACTGGACTTTGACATCATTTTATAAACTACAGTCTCCAAGGTCAAGAATAACTTTTCAATTTCTAAAAAAATATTCAAGTCAATTCATAGCCTTTGACGGTATTCACAAAGTTTTCTCTGAAAGAACATGTGTGGCTTGTTGACATGACCGGGGTGTAATGATTCTTCTTCATATGTCTCATACTGTCAGCTGCCAGGGTTTTTTGAGAAATAAAATCCACGCTGGGTCTCTTCTCATCTCCCTCTGCATTCACTGTCAAACAAACAGCTAGATAAGTTTCATCATATTTTCTTTTTGACATTTTTTTGGTTTTGGTTGGCCTCGCCCAATGTCCTGCCCACAGCACTATCCGATTGGTTACATGTCATGAGTGATACGTTACTTATTCATCATGGTAAGAAAAACTCCATAACGTGACAACTGTAGACAGACCATAGACGTATTGAGAAAATAAGACAGTGAGTGGATATTTCCACCAACTGCTTACTCATATAGCATGGTGGTGTCGTGGTTAGCATTGTCACCTTTCAGCAAAAGGGTTCCTGACTGGAACATGGGGTGGGAGCCCTTCTGTGTAGAGTTTGTATGTTCATCCTGTGTCAGCATGGGTTTTCTCCAGGTACTCCAGCTTCCTCCCACAGTCCAAAGACATGCAGGTTAACTGGTGACTCTAAATTGCCCGTAGGTGTGAATGTGAGTGTGAATGGTTGTCTGTCTCTATGTGTCAGCCCTGTGATAGTCTGGCGACCTGTCCAGGGTGTACCCTGCCTCTTGCCCCGTGTCAGCTGGAATAGGTCCACCTTTTAGTACCAGATCTGTGTGCTAGGTACCCCAACAGAAGGGGGACCAAAAATAGGAACGGTACGGAACAGTTCCATTGATACCATCCACAACTTTTCACAGTGGGAACGCTAAAAACCGTACCGAACTGTACTCTACTGTACTGCTTGGTGGAAACGGAGCTTTAGAGGATAAGCATTTACGGAAAATGAATGAATGAATGCTTACTGATGTAGTTACACTGTGGGCGCAGTTAACATTACATATGCATCTTGGAGAGGCAGATGCAAATAAACCTTTTTAACATCTGGCTAGAATGCAGACTTCAGTGCATCTTGAATGTTTCTTGGATGCATTTACATTTAGCTTTTTGAGATCAGACTGCCATCCGACCCTCCCAAGACGCATGAAGTGACTGAGTGATTCCACAAGTTATAAAACCAGTACCATCTGCATGCATAAACTGGAAGTTAACTTCATTTGTTGCAAGAATTAAAAAAGAAAGAAATCTGAAACATAGCTGTGTCTCATTGATTGTCTGTGCAGCACTGCCAGATTTTATATAACTTCTACACATATACACATATACATATTTAAAGCATGTATTGACTAAAAAATTCACTCATTCACTCAAAGACTCAGAAATTTTGCAGTGGCTTTCATTGAAGGCCTCTACAGCTGGTGACGTGCAAATGCACCTCTGCACCTTCTCAGAGTCACATCAAACATTAATTTTATCAGAGGTAAATGGCCACTAGTTTTAATTAACACATAAAAGATTAAAATGTGCGCTATGACTCAAAAGCAAAGGAAAAATGTCCGACCTCCTGCAGTAGACTTTCATGCAGCTCTATTAACAAGCTCTAAACTCAATCCTGCTCTCAATCCTGCTTCTCCTACAAAAGGACACAACATAACGAGATCAGTGTCAGCCCTATCCAATCTATCTGTTTACTGTAGAGTTAAGCAAGGTATTTACTGTCTAAATCTGTTCAAAGGCTTTGAAACCGCGACCCTGCTTACAAATGACCGCGGCTTTAAGAACACATACTCAGTGTTCTCCAACCATATGGAGTCTGTGAGTTCAGTGCAAACTATGGACAGCTGAGACGCTTCCTTTAGTTTACCCTGCAAAACCGCATAAAAGAAGGCCTGGAGTCACAATAGAGTAAAGAAAAGGAAGTCATGACAAAGAGTTGTAACCAAAAGAAATACCGCAGTTTCACAAAATGTTCACATGCATAGAAAAATGAATGCCAGTGCCACTTCCTATTCCAACTTTGAACTGTGCATGCAGGCAGCTGTTTTATGTAATGGACTGTTACAATTGACGTCGTCTCACAGTCTGAAAGTGGCCAAAGTTTATATTATATCTTTTCAAAACCATCTTTGTGTACCTCACCTCCAGGTTTCTAGTGTACAGTAACAGCCATGACATAACCTGGCCCCACGACCACATGGGCAAGACTTTGTCAACATCTTAAAGGGACAATATGATTAAATACAAAGAAAATCATGTATAACTGAAGCACTATGAAGCAATATGTCTGCCAATACCTCCCTGTGAAGGTGAGTCATGGTGAAAAGACTTTGTAGGGACGTCCTCCATGACAACGAGGATATACAACAAGGGTGATTCTCTACTTATCAAAAGCCGCAGGTTAATTTTGACTTTTACCAAAAGATGAATGTAATATTACTTAAATATAATTATTGGTGCAATAACATGTCCATCACTTTATTGTTGCAGCTGGTAAAGGTGGACCTCATTTTAATGACATTAACCATATATATAAAATGTATATGTTGAAAGTAACTTGTAATTTAAGTTATCAAATAAATGCTGTGGAGTAAAAAGTACAATATTTGCCTCTGACTGAAGTGTAGTGGGGCAAAGTATGAAGTAGCAGAGAATGGAAATGCTCAGGTATAGTAGAAGTACCTCATTAAAGTATTTCACTGCTGGAAAGATGGTCTTTACATGAAACTAGGCTGTCTATGCAGTAGAAAGATGCAAATACCTTTAAAGTTGGTGCTATACAACCAGAGAAAACAAAGGAAAAGGGCTGTGGCATTTGCTTTTGCTCAAGAGGAAATAAAACCTACATCTACCAGAATGCACTGTGCCGCACCAGACCAGTAAACACTGGGACCAATGAGAGCTTATCGGTTTTCACACAGGAAGCAACATGGTGGCCGTCTGGTAACAAACAATCTTGAGTAACAGTTAAACAGTGCACTAAAATACGTTTCTGAAAATATTTTACGTAACAAATAGGCAACACAGTAACAAAATTTTGGTTTACATTTCAATCAGTGCTGCCTATACAGTTTGATCAAAGTTTGCTCTGAGTTTGAGAGAAAGAGGGGCGGATCTCTCTCTCTCACTCCGCCTCTTTGTTTCCATGGTGACAGGCATAGGAAAATGAGGAAGTAAAATCTGTTGTTCAAGCAACAGCCCTAGATTTGAGTAGAGGTGAGCAGCGAGATCCTGGCACAGGTAACATGGACTAAAGTTTACCATAGTTCATTTACACATACCACCCACATTATGATACAAAGCTGGTTGAAAATTGGTAAAGTATCTCTTAAACCAGTGGTTCCCAACTGGTCCAGTCACGGGGTCCAGATTTCTTCTTAGACATTGGTTCGAGGTCCCCACAGTTTAATACATTTAGTGTCATACTTGTGTTTGGCTTTGTTGTCGAGCTAGTTTGCTGTCTCTGTTAAGTAGCTGTCAGTTAGTCAGTCACTCTACAGCAGGAAAAGGAAATTCATAATAAAAACTTTGTACCGGAAATTCACTATATGTAAAAACAAAGTGTGTTTTTTGCAAACTTGACACGTTTGCGAGTCACTTGCGTTCCATTCAGCACGACCCACCAGTTGGGAGCCACTGTCGCAAAGTACAGTTACTTTCCACTGCTGGGTAAAGAGACTTTGATTTACAGGTGAAGCCAGTATGTTTTATGCTGTTGGTTTGATAGTGGTCGATTTTCAAAATTGTTGTCATAGCAATTGAAACCATTACAAATATGGTCTGTGTGTGCACAGACATGACGGCTGTAAGGAAGTCACAACACTAACACACTTTACAGACCGTTTCTGTGTTTAACTATCTCACCCACTCTCACTCTCTAGGAAAACCTTATCTCCGTCATGCAGAGTCTTTACCCAGTCCATTGTTTTCTTGCATTAATTCATAGTGAAATCATTTATAGTGTGTACTTTTTATAAAGTATGTTTCTTCTGTTTTTATGCTGCTCTTTTAATTGTACAAAACTGACATTGAGAGATACGCACAAGAATTCAGATGTACCTGTACCTGTGCAAATGACAATAAATCTGATCTAATATACAATCTAATCTACACAGCTGTGCTCCTGTTAGTGCTGAAAATGTTTCGAAAAAATGAACTCAGTATTGAGTACCTTGAAAAACTGTAAAACAGTTACCAGTTGAACTAAATTATACATCCCTGACACTGAGCAGCAGCCCATTTGCATAATTTTAATTTTAATAATCCCAAAGTTTAAAAATCCTTCCTTAATTCATCAACTTCTCCTCATCTGTGATGGGTATAGACTTACTGTAATAAATCAGTGAGGATTAATGGCTTTTACCTGGATTCACCTCATCAGTGCATTTCACGGTATGAGAAAGAGATCCTGACAGCATATATACTCAACTGTAATGTGGTATAAATAATGAGCGCACAGTTCGCTGCAGTCATAAATATTAATCTGAAATTACAGAAGCAAAATGCAGGGGGGAAAAAACTGCACTCAAACAACTGCAATAAAGCACTTGGTCATTGTCACTGAACATCAGTGGCATCTGTATGAGATGGGACAAGCAGGCGACAACACACCCAGAGAATCGTTTGAGAGTTTGAGTTAAAACGATGGGGTGATGTAGTAGCAAGCATCGTCTCATTAAAGAACGACCTGTTTTTAGGCAGAGGCTCTGACTGTACTATAATGAGCAGCTGAAGAGAAGAGAAAATGTATAATGCATTATCTCCCCTTTTATCCCGAGGATGAGAGGAGGGCCAGTTTCTGTGGGACGTCCAAGTGTTGGTCACGGATTTGTGCATCTGTGTGTTTTTGTCTGAGTTCATCACACGGGTGTTTGTGCGCTCCTGCGTGCATATAGTGTATTTACATCTTTTATATGTCTGTGTGCAGAGAAGAAAGCATCTGGCCTCCTCTTGTGAGAAATCTCACCTTGTGAAACGCTCCAGACAGCAGAAAGGAAAAGAGAATTCCTAACTTTATCTGGGCATAGTTTTTGTTTTCTTGATACTGAAACGTTTTTTAATTTCCCCTCAGTGTTGTGCATAGCGCAGGCACTGAAATGCCAATGCTACATTAACATGCATAAGCCGTTTACCAAATGTGATAATGAGCGATGTGATTGTGTGAGATCAGTGCTATCAGGGCTGTGACCACGCTGCAACGATAAACATCAGATGGTGTAAATGCGCCGCACAAAGGTTCAGCTGGGGCCGTATCATCCTCAGGATCAGTGCTTCTGATCCACTGCAGAACCATATGGCTTCGCTTCACTTTAACACGCATGGATTAAAGGTCTGGTTTGCCCGAACGTGGACACTCTGTCAATATCACTGTATGTGATTCTGAAAATTTGGCAAGGCTTTTAATTAAAACGTAAATAATTCCAAGTCTTGCACAAATATATTTTCCTTGTCTCAATAATTAGGTTTTACAGCACACTGTATTACATAACACCCTTAACTAGAAAACTATTGCACATAAAAAAAAAAAACTAACCATATACCAAGTTATGCTATGTTGTTAAGTTATGCTGAAGGTGACGCAGAGGAGCTCTGAGTGGTGAGGAAGTCCTCAGCTGTGAGATATTAACTGATTAAGCACTGATACAAGGGGAAATAATAGGGATTGTGACTTTAATATGTTAGGCTATTAATCTGCTATCACATGTCATCTGTAGGGACTTGGCCTCAGTGGAGTAATCTGCTGGGTAAGGCACGCACACACATACACACACACATGCACACACAATGTGCCGGGTTGTCCCCAGTAAGTCACACAATTGGTTAATTGTAATTTCTTGCTACTGTAATTATTCGACTGTGTGGTGATAATTACTAGATCATAGAATGGGAGCAGAATCTGTCAGGATACTGTAATTATTTTACACATGTTGTATCTGGAGTATTAGTACTGTATAATATTGGATAAACAACTCTTTCCCCCTCTTCTCCTCATCTTGGAGTATTTCTCCTATTTTTAAGCATCACTCCGTCAATCCGAACTGAAATATCTCAACAACTGTTGGACTTATTGTCATGAAATTTCATTCATAGTACCCAGAGGATAAATCCAAATGACTTGAGTGACCTCTTGACTTTCCTGTAGCGCCACCAGCAGGTCAAAGTTGTCTTTTATTTACTGTAATATCTCCATATTCACTGCATGAATTGTCATAAAATTTTGTACAAACATTCATGGCTCCCAGAGGATGAATCCTAATGACTTCAATAGGGCTGCCACCTGAAAGTCAAAGATTCAAATCATCAGTTTGAGACTCCTCAGTCGAGATTCTTCAAGTCAAGTTTTTGTCAGTCACTGCGGCGTACACCTGGGGAGATTTCTGCCTCCAGATTAAGCTGCAGGGTAAGCGCTTCTCGCTTCACAATGCTCTCCAGTACAGGCAGCTGCACACCCAGACCCAGGGTGAGTCTGAGTGAGATGGAGGCAAGTGTCTGAGGAAAGAGAGGCTTTGCCAAGTCAGGCTCTGACCTAACCAGTGTAATGGTGAATTTACAAGTAATAGCAACCTGATATGATACATTATCTGGCTTCTGTTTGAAATTTGGTGTTGGCAAAATTGTTGTTGTGCATTTCTGATCCGTTGTTGGCCCACATTAGTTCGAAGGACTAACTGGGATTGTTTACAGCATTCTCTGAATTTCACTGTCACCTTGAACATCATCGAGTTGGGTACAGCCCTAGACTTTGGTGATCAATACAGCTTTAACTCCTTTGATACCATCAGGTTGATATTGAGGTTTTGAGTGGCACTTCATTTTTCTCAACTCAATCAACTATTAGATGATTTGCTCTGAAATCTGGTTCAGACATTCATGTTCCCCTCAGGATGAACTGCAATCACTTTGATGACTCCTTAACTTTTCAAATACCTGTAATTGAATACCATTCCCTCAGCTGTACTTTGTGTTTGGTGTTAATGAGTCAAGTCAGATTTTTTATTTTTATAAACCCAAACATCACAAATTTGCCTCAAGGGGCTTTATAATCTGTACAGCATACAACATCCTCTAGCCCTAGATACTTGATTTGGTAAACTCCTCCCCCCCCAAAACACTTTAATGGTTAAAAAGGGAAGAAACTTAAACACATGTCAGCACATTAAGATGGTGAATATGGGATGTCTAGTAGCTCAGTGGGTAGAGCAGGCATCCCATGTACAAAAGACAATGTCCTTACCATAATAGCCACAGATTTGATTCTAGCTTGCAGCCCTTTGCTGCATGTCATCCCCTCTCTTTCCTGTTTAGTGCTGTACTTTCAAACAAAGGCTAAAAGCCAAAAAATAATCTTTAGAACAAAAAAAATTAAAAATAAAAAACATGGTAAGTATCCAATCGGATTTCTACAGGTGCATCTAAGTCCAGCCGCTCTAGCTGCCCAATTTGATGTCAAAGTGTCTTTGAACGCAACAGGCAACAACATTAGATCCAGAGTGATGTAAGTGCTGAGCAGATATGCTGCTATCAGCAGAACGCTGTGGAGTACGACATGGAGAACAACAGTCCATGGACAAATGCTGAAATAAAGTGAATTAAAGACCACGACTTGACAGTGTGATTGTTTGGATGGCGAAATGATGGACCTCCATTCAGGCCCTCACGTAGTGCCCCGGACTTTGAAGCCAGTTGTCTTAGAGGCCAAAGGGTGTAACTACAACTTTTCGGGGGTGTTGCATGATGCCAGGGGGCCCAGAAAAACTTTTTTTCCCATAGACTGACATTGGGAAAGAGATGTCTGTAAATTGGTGTATATTTTTTTTTTGTTTTGAGCATCACAAGCCCAGCAAAATAACTTGATCTGCATGATCTAGGATTTTATCTATCCAGTCCAAAACATTTCAAAAGTCAGAGCAGTAAGGTTAGATCATGTCATCCAAATTCGAGTTAGCGGAGCACTAAACCGAAGTTAGCCTGCTCAGCAGGCGGAAATCTGTAGTTTGCTTGCTTTATATGGGCCCTCGAATGCGGAAGATCTGGGTAATTTTACAGACAAGAAGTATAACTTTTTCGGCTTCATGTGTCACCGAGCAATTTTCATAAGAATGAAAGGGGCTCCGCCACCAATGCTGTGTCCAGTTTTCTTCATACATCCATGCATATCTATGTAGTTACTGACACCTAACTCGTTACCACAGCAACCTATGCGATAGGTTGGCAAAGTCTGAAAACACAGATCTAATCACTTGCAAATAACAGAGCGGACGTCCTGTCTTCAAGATCTGATTTGGGAAACAAATCCAGTTTGCCTGCAGTCAAGAATGTAGCTTTGTTACCGTACAGCTAAACAATTTCTTCTGGTCTATCATTTTCCTTCCTTATATCCTCTCCTCTCCTCTCCTCTCCTCGCCTCTCCTCTGTAACAGCTGTGGTGGCCTGCAGCGTTTAGCTAACGCTTCTCTGGCCTGTCATCCAGAGGTACATTAGTGCACTCATCAAGCCGGACACGGTACATACAACACGCATGAAAAGCCTACACACAGTACATACTCACACTATTCTGCTCACAGTGTCACTCCTCGCTGTGCACCCTTTGTGTGGCTCAGGTATGGAAACCCTGTTATCAAGAGGTTGCTAAAAAAAGGGAGTGCCTGTTTGTTTGTGAAGGAAAAGCCGTTGTAGTTGTGAGGGGTGTGTGCGTGTGTGTGCACATATATGTATGTGTTTGTGTGTGATGCAGAAGAAAGTAGCTGGCTTTGGTAGGCTCACTGATACAATTGATAGTGACAGATATATGGCTAATTAGTGCAGCCTTGGCTCGGCTGTCCTCACCTCTCACCAGCCCACTGTGAAATTGGATTAATTTACCTCGCCTTAATACACTGTATCACCCGTGGAATTCAGCCAATAGCAAGTTTCTCTAATGAGCACAGATTTGTTACTAATCTGGAAAGAAGCGTGTTTAAAATTTTGTTTAATCTACAATGCGTGTTCACAAACTTTAATGTTGTTGAAAACTGTACCGCAGTGTGAGCTCTCTCTCACACATGCCTGCACAGTATGGCGAGCATGTTGACTCCTTGCTAGTAGTCCAATTAGGCTGGCTGTTCTTTACGGCCTGCTAAGGTTCTTACAAAGGCAATCTGTTTCTAAGGAACTCCTTAAGAGCAGCTCAGTCCTTAAAACAAGCAGCAGACAACCTGTCTTAATCTTTTTTTTCTGACTCCATCTGTTTCCTTCTTATGCTGATAGTTACTAAGTCCATCCAGAAGCTCTTCCGTTGAAAATCATCTCAACCGTCCATGCTTTGCCCCTAAATCCCCAGTTGATACTCATAATCTCTGCTGTCCATATTCTGAACCCTGCTCAAGCACATGGTCACAACATTATTGATATAATTGGCTTCCCATCCTATTTTTGTCATCTGCTAATACCAGGCTACAACAACTGACAGCCCTGGTCATCCCAGCTATAGGGTAGCATTAACAGCCTCGCTGAGCTGATGGGGACCACGTTGCCAAAATCTACAGGTTCCAGTATATTTGAAAGTAACTAATCTGGCGTACAGAAACAGAGATAATCAGGCGTTAGTTCAAAGAACGGTTTTAAAATTCTCATAAAATCTTTGTAAAATTGGTCTCTTGTGCTCACTCATCATTCACTCCATTTTTCCACACATTCTTATTTCCTTCAGTCTCTTCTGTATCTCTCTTTTTATCTCTGTCTGTTTTAACATGACTGCTCGTTGCCAACAGCACCCCTGCAAAGTACAAAAACGTCCGTCTGTGAGAGCCTCTGCGTGGGACTTTCTTGTGATGCTGAGAGGAAACCACTGAGCAAGTGAGCGAGTGAGTGAGGGAGTGAGAGAAACAAGCACAAGTGTCTGCTGTAACAGTTTGGCCTTCCAAAATACTGTGAATAAACCTTGATTCAAACATGATGAAGTTTTTATGCAGAAAAAAGGTTTAAGGATAATAGGGAAAAGAAATGCAGAATGAATAATGATGGGTTCAATTAACTATATGTAGACTGACAGAATCATCTTTCTGCTGTTCGGAGTTTAGTTTAAAACTAAAACTGCGACAAACTGTGTGTACAAACAGCTGTGTCTGTAACAGTCACATGATTAGCCCTCTGATTTTAATTTCAATTCTAAAGCCCCTAAAACTTAGTCTATAATTTATAATGTCCATCCAAATAGGTTTGTAATAAAACATCCTGAGATGATATTTATTAAGAGTAAAAGAGCTACTTAACACGCTGTTTCAGGTTGAATGCCCCGTGCCATCATGTGCATCCTGAACCCCACTGCTTGCATCTATTAGATGATTTCAGGTGTTTTATTGCCTAAATGTAACATCGGACAGTCACCTAGATCTCACAGAACCACAGGTACATAACTTCCATTTTAACGTCTAAAATGCCTGCAGATGCCCAGCACGAGTTCCCACAGCTCAGGGTCTTTAAGTGTCTTGTGAAGTCCAACCAACAGACCAAAACCCAAAGATATTCTGGTTTGAATGACAAACATTACTTAAATTGCAGGCGTGTACGTAGTGTTTCAAAATTGGATGGTCCTCATTCATTAATTTTCAGTAACTGCTTTTCCTGTTGGGAGTCACAGGGGTGCTGGAGCCTATCCCAGATGACATTGGGCGAGAGGCAGGGTACACCCTGGCCAGGTCGCCAGACTATCACAGGGCTGACATGTAGAGACAGACAACCATTTACACTCTTATTCACACCTACAGCCAATTTAGAGTCACCAATTAACCTGCATGTCTTTGGACTGTGGGAGGAAACTGGAGTACCCAGAGAAAACCAATTTGAGCCCTCTCTGCATCAGTGTATAGTGGAGATTTTTAATCTACACCTATACTAAAATGAAAAATCGATTATCAAAATTGTTGCTCGTTAACTTTCTGTTAATCGACTAATTGTGTCAGCTCTACTGAATACTACTTTTTTATTTTGAGACATGGGTGAACCTTGTTTACAGTTCTTGTAAAGCTTCAAATTGCTAACTTAGAAGTTGTCATGACAGCAAGCAGTTTTACTCATTTAATTTGCACCCATTAAAGGACTTATTAAATTGTTTGTTCACAAAATGTTTACTTTTTTGTCTCTTCTTACAAATTAGATTAGTGACTGTGTTAACGTAATATTTCTGAAAGAACTGACGACATCTGCATCCTTCTGACAGCTACTATTTAAGTCTACTCTTATGTAACACTACATTTTAAAAAATGTACTCATTTGTGCTCGTGAAATTACACCACTGAGCACTATGCTGTATACTGGAGTCACTAGATTACAGAGATGTCCACTCTGTGCGCACTGACAGACGGACACGCACACTGACCCAGAGAGAGTGCTGAGTATGTGCATTTTTTTGGTCCCCAGCCATCTGTCAAAGGTTTTTGGGGGAATGGTGATGATGATGGGGTCTCCAGACACAGATGACAGCAGTTCAGGACAGTTCAGTTTAGCATGTCACAGGAGGCTGACACACAAATGTATGCACACACGCATCAGAGAGGCATTTATGCATGGACAGACATATTGGATACACACACAGACACGCACAGTGTCAAGTTTTACTAGGAGGCGACTGTAATGCAACAAGGTTGTCACTCTGTTTTCTGTTCTGTGTATCTGTTGTATACATGAGTTGTCATTTTAAAGTACATCTGTCATCACTTAAGATTATGAGCACAATTTAGGCTATTACTTCTCATAATAAGGTTATTTATTGAGTATATAACCAATTATAAAGTTTGAATTTACAACATGCATACACGTTGCTGAAGTTAAAGTTATAGGAGTAGTTTGATATTTTGGGAATTATTCACTTTTTTGCAAAGAACCAGATGAGAAGATTAGTACCACTGCCTGTTAAATATGAAGCTATAGGCAAGCGATGATTAGCCTACAGTAAGGTAGGCTAATCAAAAAAAATAATCTGCCTGGCTCTGTCCATTAAAGACTGCAAAAAACATGCAGAAAACTCTTTCTTATTATTTAGTTATTTGGGATAAATCACCCTTTAACTTTTTCTTAACAAAAGACCATAATCCTCTTTGTGTTGAAGCAAATTCATTCTCAGGGATCATAAGTTGTTGTTAAACATGGATGGACTGTTTTAACAAATGCTGGAGGATGAACGATGTCTGAATGTCTGTCTCTTGCAGAATATGGAGACAATGGGACAGAATTTTGGTGATGGAAGTGTTCTGGTTTCCATTTGTATTCTGAGTAGTATCGACCAATCACATTTGAGAGGCAGGTAAACTATCTGTGTGTGGAGCAAAAGAGAAGCAGAGGCAATCGATGCAATCACAGAACGCATCGGGTATTGTCTGACAACTAATTTAGCTTTTTTTATTCAAATATCTGTTTAAAGAGATTAGCCAAAATATCCAGCGCATGCAAGAGGAAGTCTTGGCCTGGATATCCGCTGGCTACACCTAAACCCCAGATATAGTGCCCCCAGAGGATTATCGGGATCAGACTGACAGCCGATGGGTTTGGAGACTGCCACAGTGTCTGCATATTTGAGGAAACACTTTTCTTTTCTACAAACTCAGCTGTAGCGTGGGCCATGTTTTTGCCATTTTATATTTCCAGTTCAGTCTCTCTGTTGGAGCCAAAACTTAAGTTTAAACCTTAAGTTCACTTGAGTTTCATTGTCCTATGTACACACAGCTCCTTACGTAGATGACAGCGAGTAGATGTCACTTATACAAACTGTATATTCTTAAAGTCAAATATGCAGTCCACAGCAACTCGGTACGAGCAAATAACTACCTTAACGTGCTCCTTAACTGACTTCAAATCGACAATGTATTTACATAGAATATAATAGAGGTTAAATTATAACCTTAGTTCTGTTAGCACAGGCAGCGCCCTTCACTGGACTTTATAGGTAATACTCTCTTCAAATCATGAGCACACATTGGGCCACTGAAATTTGCATAACCGCATCAGCACATGCCTACCTGAATATGTGCAGACCCCACAGTGTATAAGGCAGTACTATGACGCTGTCCACCATCCTAAACCCTGTTCGACAAACAGCAATCCAGAGCCCCTGAATATAGAGGGCTCCGCCTTTGCTAATAAAACGAAGGTTACAGTATCATAAACTTTGTTTTATCTCACACAGGCTTCGCCCTCTGCTGGATTCTACGGGTACACTGGGTGGAGCCCGATGATTGAACACCCTGTCATGACATAAAATCGACCCAGCCACCCTGATCCTGAAGCAGTGACTCCATTTGACTCCAAATACCATCGCTGAAGAGACAAAGGATGGTGGACAGCATCGTGATACTGCTTTATATACTGTGGGAATTGCATGTATCCAGGTAGGCACATCTGGTTGGTCGGCTATGTTTATGCAGATTTCAGAGGGTAAATGCTCGTGATTGTGAGTGTTACCAATGGAGTCCAGTAGAATGCGGAGCCTGTGTGAGACACAACTACTGTTACTCAATATCAGACCTGCGTTAACTATTATTCTCATATGAAGGAGGAACTATGACGAAATATCAACACATAGATAATAATAAATGTTTCTTTAAAACATTATTACATAAACACATTTTTTGTAACTACCCATGTTTACATGTGTATTTCACCACACACTTAACAGCTGTCTGTGCTCTATAGAGCCAATACTCTCTCCTTGATGATACGAGCCAAAGAAACAGTTTGAGTTCTTTGGGTTTTGATTATTTTTTGGCATAACTGCTCAGCTGTAGCAGAACTACAACGACGTGAAAAAGCCAGAGGCCAGTTTTCACAGATGAGGAATCGTCTCCAGAAAGCGAGTGCGCCAGCCATCCAGCCGGCCGAGTGCTGTGATGTACAGACCAAGAGGTTCTGCATGCATGTTTTATTGCAGGCTGCAACAGAGACAGGGGCACTTAAAGCAGAATTTCAAATGATAACATAAGAGACGGAAAGAAAAGGCTCGCAGAGTTCAGCGGGGTTGTGTGTGTG
This sequence comes from Epinephelus lanceolatus, assembly GCF_041903045.1. Classification (NCBI taxonomy): domain Eukaryota; kingdom Metazoa; phylum Chordata; class Actinopteri; order Perciformes; family Serranidae; genus Epinephelus; species Epinephelus lanceolatus. The sequence continues at coordinate 15,980,486 of NC_135735.1, forward strand.
TGTGATGCCTGGGTGTGTGTGTATGTGGGAGTGTGTATTTTTATGTGCAAGTGTGTTTGTCTGTGGTGGTGTTTGTGTGTTTACCTGCTGGTGTGGGAAGACTGATCTGAAAGCATGTCAACACTCTGTGTGTGTGTGTGTGTGTGTGTGTGTGTGTGTAAGGCAGTGGAATCACTTTAGCCAAAATTAACATTGAGGTAATTGGGCCATGAGAACAGAAAATGTGCAGTGAAGATATTTACTCTCCATGACATAAGAAACTCTAAGGAGCTGAATAAAATCAGCTGTGTGCAGCTTGGTGCTCTGTTGTCTTGTGCACATAATAATAACAAAATGTGTTACAGTGTAAGTTTACATCCCTGCGCACGCAATGGCATCACATCCCTCTCTCCTGACCTCCCCACATGTCGTGCCCACATGTTCTTGCAGTAACATGAGTGGACATATGCTGACCATATGCTTTGATTTTGTTGTGGCAGTTCATGTGGATTTCTTACTTTTCGTCTTACACAAACATAAACCAAAGAAAGACAGAGAAGGAATTATCAAAATGTAATGATTTTAAAACATGATGTATGATTGAGGTCCTTATGTTTAATCACACTGAATGAGAACATTCAACCTTACCGGGGGATGAGCCATTTTAACTTGGATGCTCCCCTGAATGCATTAAAGATCAAATGAAGTGGCCTGTTCAGTTCAGTTAAAGCTGCTCACAAATAGATCATTGTTTTTCAGCAGCACTGATTGGCCGACTACTCACGTGAATGAATGGTCTCCTTTAAGAATATATATTTGGCCTAATGGTGCTAATTGCAAAAGCTTCAAGAGTATTTTTTGAATGTGCACATGGCATGACCCTGCAGTTTAGATGGTGGCCACTATATGAATTGCTCCCAAGACAAATGATGTTCCTAAGGGCATTATCCTTTTTTTTCTTGAGCTTTGCCCTAAGGTCAAAGTATACACAAATAATATCTCAAAATCTAATGATCATTGGTCTTAAAGTTACACAGATAACCATGTTCTCAAGGGGATAAACCTTTTTGAGCTTTATGTTGAAACCCCCAAAAATATCATTTCCTTTTGTACTGCCATATTGCTACTTATCAATCTAGATTCTTTTTGCTAAGGTATCGGCCGTGGAGATGTCTGCCTTTTCTCCAATATAATGGAACTAGATGGCACTTGGCTTGTGGAGCTCAAAGCACCAAAAACATACATTTGAAAAACTCAACAGCAATGTCTCTTTCCAGAAATCAGGACCCAGTTACTCAAGATAAACCACAGACCTTGTTGTGAGCAGTTTTATGTAGGAACTATTTTCTTTCTACCGATCTACACCTGCCAGCAGTATCACCACGTAGAGGAAAGCGGGCATCTACTGCTAGCTCACCTAGCACCACTGTTACAGCTCAGTCGAGGAGGATGCCATTAATGTTTACATCTTGCCCTGTAACAACATGAGCCTCTAGTTTATGAGTAGATGTGTTGTCCTGTGTGGTAGCCTCCTGTTGCCTTGCATCACGTTGCCTGTGTCTCATCCAAAAAGTTGTACACCACAAAAACTACAGCCAATGGCCAACTAGCATGCACTTTCTACGCCTGCGTGAAAGATATAACTCTCCATACCAGCAGGTAGTTGGTAGTCTGTATTCGTCATTAAAAAATGGAAACTGGAAGACTGAAGGGACGGATTCAAGACGCTAGTTAGCCATATAGAACATTAACAGCACAACCTGATGTTGAAAGAACAAATTATATTTACCATGCTCTGGCAGATAATGAAAAAAATAATAAAATATAATCTAAGGTTGTTTCAGTCTCGCATCCTCTTGGCTTAAGCCGTTTGTTTGCTTTCCTCACTTCCCTTTCTCCTACTAGTGCAATGGTGGGGTACAAACCACAAAAACTAGGGTGACAGATGCTCATCAACAGCCCGACATTGACCGTTGAGCGACTGTCAAGTTGGTGTGTGTGGCTCTTAAGGCCCACACACACCAAGCAACTGCAACAGTCACCTCACGTCACCCGTGTCTCTGCCACAAATTTGCACATGAACACATCACAAAGACTAAAGCGAACAGCCAACCAGCATGTATGTTCTGCGCCTGCGTGAGAGGAAATAACTCTCCATACCAGCAGACAACAGTATTCTGTATTCATTATTCAAAAAGGGAAACCAGAAAATCATCTTGAAGCTAGTTAGCCAGGTAGCACATTAACAGCACAATCCAATGTTGAAAGAACAGAGCATGTTTACGGTGTGGCAGTGAATGATAACACAAACCATCACGTAACGTTTCTGGTAAAGAGCTCAGTGGCCAAAGAAATATAATCATTTGTTTTGGTCTCACTCGCTCTTGACTTTAGCTCTTTATTTACTTTCCTCACTTCCATTTCTTTTCTTGTCCACTGAGCTGTCTCGCCAGTCAGAGTGATTTCAATTGTGACGGGCTCCGCTGTCGCTTATGCGACATGCTGAATCGGCCAAAAAAAATGCCAGTGGGGGCTGACAAGGGGCCACAGTGCGGGACACACCTTACCGACTTGGGCGGAAAACACTCACTGTTGGCTTAACATTGACTGATGGCCAGCTGTCGACCTGGTGCGTCAGGGCCTTTAAACAGCAGCATGTTAGCATGCTGATATTAGCATTTAGCTCAAAACAAACTTTCTTGAAATTTCTTAAAGATATTTTTTTGGGCATTTTTAACTTTATTTGATAGGACAGACAAGTGTGAAAGGAGGAGAGAGAGAGGGAGTGACATGCAGCAAAGGGCCACAGGCTGGAGTCGAACCCGGGCCGCTGCGGCAACAGCCTTGTACATGGGGTGCCTGCTCTACCACTAAGCCACCGACACCCCTTTCTTGAAATTTCTTAATAGCATTTTCAGAATTCAATTTTTTTCTCTCCTCTCACATCAGAGGCCCAATATGACCATGGCCTTCCCTTATCTTTCTCTGTCTTTCACCCTTTCACTCTGTTATTAAACTCTCCTCTCCTCTCAGGCTTGTAAGTGTCTGGGTGGAAATCAAAGTGAATTAAACATTAAATATGCTGTCAAGAGGCAGAAGTCTCTTCATGCTGATGATGACGGGGAAAGTAGGGCAGTGAGGGAAGAGGTATGGATGTAGAGGAGGAGGAGAATGGACACAGATATGCAAAGATGGAGGGAAAGGCAGATGGAGACAGAGGCATTGAAGAATAGAGCATATAAATAATCACACATATTGGATTTGGAAAACATCTGAATTGTTGCTCTTAGTGTGAGATGTGTGTGTGTGTGGGTCTGTGGTTAGGTGTGAGACAGACAAGATGTGCCTGGACAGAGTGTATCCTAACCTGCCTCGTGTGGTTGAAATCAGATCCCTGAACCACACACAGAAATGCGCACTGAACAGATGAAGCCTGTTGGCCAGTTGCACAATATAAAGTTGGCAAATATGTCTCTATTTCTGTTTTTACTGTCGGAGTTTTTGTGTGTTTGCGAGTGAGAGACCAAAACAAAACACATTTACTTGCAGACCACTGAGGCTCACACGCTGCGGTCTCTCTGTATCCTTCTCTTTTCTCATTTTGTCCATAACAAACTGTTTCAACAATGTGATGTCTGCTTCAAAATTGATGTTAGTAGTGCTACAGGAAATAGTAAAAATGTATGACCATAGAGAGAGAGAGAGAGAGACAGAGAGAGATTGACTCAGCTGAAAGGTTAAGGCAGGCCTCACGCTCTCTCCCTCTCTCTTGTTACTATGCAGACTAGCGAGACAGAGCAGTCCCTCGCTGCCACAGGCCATACTCTCTCAAATTCAAATTCAAAGTCAAATTTGCTTTAATGGCATACCAAGAAGAAACCAGTGTTGCCAGAGCAGAACAATATATTTGCTACAGACCAATATTTTCACATTAAAATCCCTTCCCCCTTTGTGTGTGTGAGTGTGTGCAGTGCCTGGAGAATGAGTGTGTGCTGTCAGTTGCTACTGACTCTGCTCCTGAATCCAAACCTGTCACCCTACAGTGAATGTTAGCAGCATTTTATATGTAAATAACTGATTTTAGTCTAATTTACACAATATTATATAACGATATAATAACAATACAATAACAAGCTCAAATGCTAAAACCAGTGGATGCTATGTAAACCTTCTGTCAGTCGAATTTGGGACACATTGTTCCAAGTTGGTCACTCCTATTGCTAACCTTGTAGTCACACCAAACATGAGGGACAATATGCCTTAATTTGCTATTATCATATTTTAAAGGTCCAGTGTGTAGGATTTTTTGGCATGAGGTTGCAGAACTGAAACTTCTCCTGTGTGCAAAGCATGTAGGATAACTATGGTGGCAGACACGTCAACACGAATGGCCCTATCTAGAGCCAGTTTGATTTGTCTATTGCGGGCTACTGTAGAAACAACATGGCACACTCCGACGAAGAAGGCGAGGATGTGGATATAAATGGCTCCTTTTAAGGTAATGAAATACAATGAATCTTATTTCCCGATGATTATTGACAAATGAAAACATTGTCATAAATATTATATACAATTTTTGCCAATGGATACCCCTTAGTCCTACACACTGGACCTTTCACAAAAAAAAACTAGACAACCAGTTTCATACAAACCAACACATTCTCACTCCGACCTTGTCACATATCGACGTTTGGTCATGGACCTTCCCTGTCCAGATATGACGTGAAAGGTACCCTGGATGCGTTGGTTGTGGGGGTTGCCATGTCAAGTTATGCCTGTTATATGCATTGTCTTCTTTCAAAATTCACAGGCAATTCACAGTTTACATACAGTGTCAAAATAAACGCACTACGTTCGTACAAAAACGAGAATTGACCTTTTTTTCCTCCAACAACTAACGCACATGGTTGGGTTTAGGCAACAAAAACATATGGTTAGGTTTAGGAAAAAAGAACAGGGTTTGGCTTTATGATCTTATGGGATGCGAACACCAATCTCCTGGGTGAAAGCTGGTGTTTGTTGTACCCATCCACCATCCCCGCCCACCTGACTCGGACTTTGGCCATATGGATAAATATGGGTGGATCATGTATCGTGACTGAATCTGGATTATATTATATAGATATTTCTTCTTTCTTCTGTAAATTGACAGCATTAATACATCAAACACCAAAAACCTATTGTTGATTTAGTAGCCTAATTTAAGGGTAGTGCTGAGTGCCCTAGAAGCAATAGGCAACACAATGTGGATTGTTTGGATTCCACTTTGTATGTTAGCAGCTGTATGAATTTTGTTAAAAGTCCAGTGTGTAGGATTTAGTGGCATGTAGCGGTGAGGTTGCAGTACTGAAATTTCTCCCACGTGCCACACATGTACGCAAGCTATGGTGGTCCTATCTAGAGCCACTGATTGGTTTATCCCTTCTGGGCTACTGTAGAACAACATGGCAGAGTTCATGGAAGAGGACCTGCTCTGTACTTAGATATAAAAAGCTCATTCTAAGGTGAATAAATTACAAACATTTTAGTTTCAGGAGGTTATAAACAAATGAAATCATTGTTATGAATATTATATACTGTTTTTTTTTTTTTTTTTTCAAAAGATGCCCCTAAATCCTACACGCTGGACCTTTATTATCTCCGCCATATATGTTTGAAGCACACCAGCATATGTACATTGCAGTGGGCAGGTGGCCGTCTGCTGTGGTCTCTTCAGTGTCGTCAAGTGCAACTTTTAACAGAAGGCGATGGTGTGTTTTTTATGCTGTTTGCTCTGGTTGAATTCTCATGGTATAACAGAGACTTCAGTCGTAGTACCTAACCTTAAACATGTTTATTCTCAAACCAGGGCTATAGTACATAAGTCTGGTGTATGTCTTGAATGTGATCTCAAGAATACCTTTTTGAAATCTCGCACTTGTCTTGGTCTTGTGCCTTGTTGGAGTTGGAATTTTCTCAGTCTCTGACTTTTTCTATCAACTCTCTTTGCAGTCTCTCTTCCACAAAGTGTGTACACAAGCAGCTTGGCTGATAGCGAATTGTGACAAACATGTATCATAGCTATGGGCCGAGGCAGTCATTTCAGTGTCTATGTAGATGTCTTTGGTCTAACTGTTTAATTTAGTCTGCCATGAATCTTAAAATTTGGCAAATTCAAATTAGATAGATAGATAGATAGATAGATAGATAAACTGTTTAGTTGCTGGGCAAGGCAGGGACAATCATAACTTTAACACATTGCACTTATTTCTTTTCTCTCTGAAACCTTAGGAAAACACTGGCTTCTGTCAGTATCAGCATCAATATCGATATCACTGCACCGTTTATAGCATTAACAATAAAAATGAAATAAGATAAAATTAAGGAGAAGAGTAATGGTAGCACAGCGGCCCAGCATTGGTCAGTTGCAACATACACATTCCAAAAGAAAATTAGAGCTTAAATAATTAGTCACACAGTCAGTCAACAGAAAACTATTCTAACTGGTAAATAAATCATCACCGTCATCTTTAAAAGCAAGTTTTCTGGCTTCTGCCCCCCGTGTCAACACTCGCTGGTCCTTTTATACCCCTTTCCCACCAAATTAGCTCTGGTTCTTGAAGCGATTCCATCCAAACTCTTGGAATCTCTGTTATCTAACAAACCAGCCCACAATTCTGCCTTGAGGGGAACCATTGTACTCAGGGATGTGTCGTCAGAGGAGGGCGTTGCACAATGCCCAACAGAAGTAAAATAGAAGATATAGAGGACTATTGCAGGACTCCACCCTCTATTTCAAACCTGTAGAATATGATATCCCGCCCACTGATGTCATTATGGTTCACAATTTAGGTCAAGGAAAACAATTTTTTTGGTTTACGGCTTCCCAACCAATTTATTTTTGGTTGAAATGTTCCAAATGGTTCAAAATTAGGTGCACATACTGCATGAAATGGATTTAATGTTGTTGGAAAAGGGGTATTAGACTCCTACAATAGCACAAATTGAATATATTTGGACCTTGGCCACCCAAAGATTGCACCCTATGGCTCTGTGAGACAACAACCAGCATTCCTTACTACCCTTAGACATCCTACAAACCAAACAATTAATGGTAGTAAATCAACAATGAAACCAATCATTAGTTGCAGCCCTAAAGAAAACAATAAAAGCACAATCCAGATACCAGTACATTCAATTTGATTTGTTTTGAGATTTTGGATCCCACTGCATGTTTGGTTTACCACTATGTTTTAGGTCCAAACTTTAGCTAGGACAGGTTGCCAGGTATCATAAAATAAATTACCATTATACATGTTTCTCTGCACTGCTGCATTAGATTTTGGGACTCGTACCAGCACTTGCGTCATTGAAGACAAATATAGTGAGAGAGAGGGCATGAAGAAGTTAAAACAACTCATGAGACAAGATGAAAGTTGAGCTATAGTTGACTTTCTAAAAGTTAACACCATATATCAGTGAAAAGCTACTATTGCTCCAACTGGTCCTGCTAACAGATGACTACGACAACAGACTGAACAAGTTCTGATAAATGTCCAAGACAACACATTGTTTTCCATGAATGTGCACAGACACAAACTGCCTCGACACCATCTGAACACGGCCTACTGCCACAATCAGGATCAATCCAAGTTAGCACCATATTGACTGCCTCGAACCTTGATACACTCTACGACGAAGTGAGGAAAACTCTGTTGTCACTGACATTCAATATCACTCTGTGTGTACACACAGAGATATTCAGCTCCTCAGGGTTATTGCTGCCGTTTGAGAGCAAGAGGGAAGATAATAGCCCTTTTGAAAGCTGAATAAAAATAGCAAAACTTTGGTGGGCATCCAAGTATGAGCATTGGTCTACAGAGGACTCAAACTCTCCCTGCAACCAAGTTGAAGTCCCACACAGACAGCCAAAGAGTACTTTTTCAGTTTACTCAGTCTCCTCCAAAATGTTCTGAATGAAATGACCAAAATAGACATGAAGGATGAATAAAGATCCCAGATGCTGCCAAATGGTTATGCTGGTAACTTCACTGAAAAGAACATATATGAAGATTTAAGTAATGCTATGAATAGAAAACACATCTAAACAATGGTAGCATGTCTAAAAAGGTGCCTATAGACTGTGATCGTAAGATCTCACACTGCGAGATATGTCAGACTTAATGATTAATTTTGAGAAGATCAGATTGTGTGATGGATATTTGGTGAATCATGTCTGCGATTCACAATACAGTCTACATAGGAAACAAACTGATCCGAGCAGAGACATGTCATTGTATCATCCATCTGCTTTGCTAAGCTTTTTGCCCAACACATTCTCACTTGGACCTTGTCACATATTGACGTGCTTGGTCATGGACTTTCTATGTCCAAGTACGATGTGTAAGGTACCCTGGGTGCGTTGGTTGTTGAAGTTCTGGGACACCAAAATAAACGCACTACGCCAGTACAACATTGCAAATTGACGTTTTCGTTCCTTGAACAACAAACACACACGGTTAGTTTTAGGCAACATAAGCAAGTGGTTAGATTTAGGGAAAAAGAACCGGGTTTGACTTCATAATTACGGGATGTGTACACTGCTCTCTTGGGTGAAAGTTGGTGTTTGTTGGATCCATCCACCAGCACTCCAGACCCACCCCAGTCAGACTTTCGCTGCCTTAACTTCCATCTTTGTCCCACCACGCCCCCCCACCCCCCCGACGCTGCTGGGCGCCGTTAAACTATAACAACAACCGGCTGCATATCATGCTGATGTTAAGGGACGCCTTTTTCCGTTGGTTTCTGGTGCTGCTAATCACTGCCCTAGCACCAGATTTTGGTGATTTTGGAGTGAGACCGGGCTTTTTTGCCATATAGTGCCGGCACTTCTATGCATCAAAGCCCTCAAAAGAGGAAGAAATGCTTGTGAAGCCAGTTACACGATAGGTGAGGAGAGTGACAAAAAATTCCTATTTTTAAAAAGGAGTTGTGGTACATTTTAGCCATTTAGCATTATCCTTGCTCGCCTTTGTGTTATACATCATTTTCAGCTTCATTCTGATTGGTGTTTGTAGACATGGGTCGTTGCAGCAGTGATATTACGAGTTCTAAATATCTGACGCTGCCTGAGTTTTAGGTTTAGATTTGGATCAACAAAGCTTTAATTGAAGCTATCTAGCAGAATTTCTGCATCAGGACCACACTTCAACCGTGTCACTTCCTGCATTAATACTCGCCTAACCTGCTCCTTGTGTTATGTTCTCGTATTCTTTGCATCGTCCACCCACCTCGTTCTTCTCTTCCTCCTCCCTACTACATAGGGTGCTGAGGAAGTTCGTTGTACCCCAGGTTTTATGGCAGATTCCCTGGCAAAGGTTCCCCAAGATACATTTGGCAAAGCAGATGAGTTACAAACAGACCAAACCTGGCACATCAGTGATGTTTTTCATTATCAAAACTGTATCTTGTTGATGGTGTGGTCCTTGACATGTGGCCAATGACATTCACAAATAGTGGACACATCTAGCGGTCTGATCTAATAACACTGTTTTGATTGACACATTACTCTCAGGGGTTTCAACTTTTTTTCTGGAACAGATCAAAAACTAGGTAACACTACAGCATGTCCATTGAAAGAAGCCACCATACGAGAAAATTCTAAAAAGCAGACATAACTTTGTTTTAGAATTGGATTTTATTTTTTCTAATTTCCTCTCTGGAAGACTTGCTAAATGTATCTTGTAGGGGCACTTCCACGTTGGGAACCACTGGTCCAGAGTAAAGTGCTCACTCAAAAGGAGTCTTAATTGATTGCATGAGCTGCACGATGGCATTCTTGCAAACTCCTGCAGAAGCATGTGCTGAGTGATACTCATCTTGTATGTCTTGACTGGCTGCAGGGATACAGAAGCTCAATCCACTCAACGAATCAATATTTCGGGGTTTTCTGAGCAACAACAGGTGTAACAGACGGACAGGTTTCTGGGTTTAGTGTTGCTTGCAGGTATAAAGATAGTGAGAAGAGAGTGTGTGGTTGTGTGTTTGCATGGAGAGACTTCTGGAGATGTACTGTACGAGCGTAGAAATTCAAATGTCTGTTCTTTTCTGCTAGACAACAATTTAAGTCCAAGAGATGGCGTACAGTTTTAGACACCAGAGCCTCAATCACCCACATCCACAGCAAACAAGAGTAAACAGAGCCTTACAGTAAGCCTATTTTACGTAATAAAGACATCCTCACTGACACATATGCTCCGATGTGTGTGCGGTTGGGGGTTGGGGGGTAAATATAAAGAGGGAGTTCATCAGCCTACAGTAGCTTTAGGCCCCAAAATGCTCTTTGGTTGTCCCAGATTATAATACTGTACAACAATGATGCAGAACTGGACTAAAATCACTGAACAGATCGTCTAAAATCAAAAGCCTTACACTGAAGGGACTGCAGAGGACATAAATATGTAGCTGCTGTACAGAACGCGTTGTTACATTGAATTGCAGAGTCTCTCATTGATGCCAATCAGGCTTATTTTTTTCCTGTGATACCTCCACAGCCGACACCTGAACATCTAGCCATGATCAGTTCATGTTTACCCTGCAACATGGACATCTGGATTCATTATTGATGCTGTGTTGGTGCCGCTGCATGTGGAAAGGGTGGGTTTGGCGCACGGGGAGTCGCCTCTGAAAACCCCAACACACACTCACTCACACACACACACAAACACACAGATCTGAAAACCCTTTAAACAGACACTCGGCTCTGAACTTCATGTATTCACATCATGAATGAAGGAGGTGGCCTTTTTTTGGAAGCCCAGAAAACACCGCTTGAACATGCTTCAGGTGTGCGCTACCCGCAGTAACGAGACTGCGATGCTGAGCCAATGCAGCGGCAACACACGCCCCTCCGCTCCGCTCCGCGCTGCCTGCCTGTGAACACACACACACACACACACACACACACACACACACACACATATAGGCTACACACACACCGACTCCCCCCCCGTCGTCGACGGACACACACATCCGAGTCTGGACCGCCAAATGAATGAGCAGTCAACACATCCTGCGCTGTGAAAATGCATCTCGATGTTACTGGATGGTCAAATGTGCAAACGCAACCGTGTGACACATTTCAATGGGGGGGATGAGAGCGCGGCCGCGTCTACGGCGGGCGTGCGTGCAGCTGTGTAAAAATAATTTTGAGGTGGGCGCCCTTCGAAGCATGAAGACACACATGTAGGGTATGAATGAATAAAATCTCACATTGCTCAGGTGTAAATCATGAGGTGATTCTTTTTTTTTTTTTTTTTTTTTTGAAAGGGGTTCACATACACTTGTGGTGGTCTACTTACGCACTGCCTCCTTTTTTGGGTCTAGGGCACTGGCAGTCTGCTGTATCTGGCCTATTTTGTTCTGGAGGACCCAGACCCGCTGGTTGGTGCTAATGATGTCGTTTTCCAGCTCCTGAAATAAGGAGCAGGCGTGCCGGGCCAGGTCGGACAGCTGTCGCAAGGTCCGGGACAGAACCACGTTACTGATGGCACACAGGTCCTCGAAAAGCAGACCTTCATCGTTGGGGATCTGGTGCCTGCACAGAAGCTGTGGCTCCACAATCCTTTTGGCGAATGGCATTTTGCACGCCAGAAATAATAGGAGTTGTAAGCCAAGTGTAAATTCCCACTGCCTAGAAGAAAAAGGGAAAAGGGAGAAACAGACAACATCCAAATATATAAATCCACGAGAAACCCGATGAGGTTCAGGCCGACCGCGCGTTATCCCCGGGCGTCAATCCAAAGTTCCCAGATTCTCCTTGAGATCCTCCATCCTGCTGCTGGTTTCTGGGGATCACTCACACTCCCGCTCACACACGCACACACATGCACACACATGCAGGACACAGCTAAGCCCAGGTCAGTGGTGTGAGGATGCGTGTTGAGTCTGCGATCATGGGTTGCCTCCGTGCAGCGTCAAACCAGCCAGGACCAAAAGGAAAGACTGCGCAAAAATTTCAAAATAAGAGCCTGATTTGAGTAGACTTAAAAGCAGTGATAGAGAGGAGGTCTGAAAATGTGACAGAGAATACTAAAAACATGGGTGATAAAAACACACAAAACAATAACATAAGGAATGTGTATAGAAGTCTTGTATTTAAACACACAAATATTATTTCATACCCAGTCTGCACGCCTGAAGCTTTTATTTTGTAGGTCTGACCACAGTTTTCCGGTCTTACTGTGGTTACTTTTCTGGGAATTGACACAGCCTGTGTCTGTGGCCTGAACAGTGTGCAGGCTGAGAGGATGAGAGAGAGGACTGAGGTAAAACCCGGAGATGTGGATGTGTGAGGACAGGGAGCAGACAGGGAAACCAACCTGCAGCTACAAGTTTCTCAACGAGGTGGATGTATGTATTAGACAGTTGTTAATTTGTTTTCAATATCAAATCTTTGATAACCCAAGGAACGACAGAGGCTCTGTAGCCTTTAATAATTTCACAGAAGCAGGTAACAAGCTTAACTTTAACTTCACATATGGCATTTCTACTATATGACAAAATTTCACAGGGTTGAATGGCCAGTTCAGCTGTGTTCAATCACTAATGTGATTTTGACAGACCTTAAAGAACAGTGGATGTCAATATTATATTAATGTCCCCTTTCATACCTTCACCCTCTAAAAGCGACGATGTGTGTGCAGTATCTGTTTTGATAATTTGACATTGTATACTGAAACTTTGAGACATACATGCTTAATGTAAAACCAAAGTGATACATTAGTGGACTGATATTATCAGGTGAATCTGTCTCATCAGAGATAATGTGACATCAGTATATATGTTGACAGATATGTGAAAGGAAATTGCAGCACGAAAATTTTATAGACTGCAGTTTCATGTACAGCTGATACTTATATTTTGGAATAATAGTTTAATATGGACACTTTAGGGACACCATAATAAGCATTGTTGTCCCCCTTGTTGTTGTTTATTTGCACATACAATTTTCACTTTGCACTGAATATGCTCACTTTTTATCCACTGCTCATTATTATTATTATTATTATTATTATTATTATTATTTATTGCTGTTTCTTGTATTTTCTGTACTTTTTTTTGCATGCCTAGTTTTTTAAGTTTTTAAATTTTTAAATCTTTAATCTGACTCTGTCCCCTTGACTGCTGTAACACTGGAATTTCTCAATTGTGGGATCATAAAGGTGTATCTTATCTTATTTTATATTATATTTGTACTTTTGAGTATAGTTATTCATATTAATTTAATGTCCAGTAAATTGCTGGTCAAAATTAACTGTTAAAGGGACAGTTCACCCAAAATCAAAAATACATATTTTTCCTCTTACATGTAGTGCTATTTACCAATTTATCAATCTAAACTGTTTTGGTGTGAGTTGTTGTGTTTAACGAGCCTTCTCTTGAATATAATGGACCCAGCACTTAGCTGGTGGTGCTAACAGTGTCCAAAAAAAATATATTTGAATAACTCAGTGTTACTTAAGGTCATCCACAGACCTTGTTGTGAGCTGTTTCAAGAAGGACCTATAAGTGGTGGGCGATAAGGCCCTAAAATAATGAAATGATATTTCAGGGTATTTTTGCAAAAACAATATTCTTGACGATATGACAAACTAGTCCATACCCATTGGTAGCTTTGTCACCTTCTACCTATGCCAATCCTCAATGCCTATGTGCAGTTTCACATAGATTGACCACGTCAGTGAGTAGAAAAACGTGGGACAGACAGAATGACTGACTGACAGAATGACACACTGACTCCATGATTATGTACAGCATACCGTACCATGACTTAGTCATACCAAAATTAGAAAAAAAACTACACATCTAACAAGTTTAGTAAAAATCGATATGGCGGTTAGGCCTAGATCAGATTATGTGTGGTCATATGCCTACAAAGTTGTGTGGTGATGGGTGAAACCCTTGAGATGTTATACACCTTTATGTGATGAGCCACGCCCTCCGCAATATTCATTGCCTTATAGAAGCTCAGTTTTAGTAAGTTTTCCAACTTTTGCCAAGAGGGAACTTTAGATATTGGTCCCTAGATTATGTTCACCAAGTTTCATGCAGATCGGTCAAACTTCCTAGGAAGAGATCGATTTGAAGTGTTTTTCAAAAAATTCAAAATGACGGAAAATCTATATAACTGGAAGTTATGGGTTCTTAGGCAAATTTGTTCCTCATGAGGAGAGGCATCTCTGTGCAAAGTTTCATGTCTCTACAACATACGGAGCATGAGATATGCCCATTCAAAGGTTGCTATAGCGCCCCCCTTTGGCCAATTGATGTAATATTGCTTCATTCGCATCCTCCCATGACCCTCTACCACTGTGCCAAATTTCACATGGATTGACCAAGTCAGTGAGGAGAAAAACATGGAGCAGACACACCCACACACCCACAGACAGAGTTTTCGTCATTATATAGTAAGATTAGTAAAAACATACTTAATTTAAGAAAATAGAACTGCAACAAAATAAGAGATATAGTTTTACAGTTTTCCTTCAAATATTTAGTAAAAACTAAACAAGAATTATCTAATTTCTTTAGTCTGTGAACAACAACAGTAACTCAGTGAGATCCAGATTCTGTATACAATATTAATAGTTCAACAACATAAAACCTACTACAAATTACACATTTAAACAGCTCCCAAACACAAAAAATGTACCCTAGGATCTATATATGTAAATCAACAAGTCATTTCTTTCTCTTTTAGCATCATGTTGAGTGATTGAGTTGGTGTTTTTCCACTTGGACATTTATGCTCTGCCATTTCTCCTCTAGTCATCACACTGTAACCTGTGACAGGCTGTTATGATACCAGAACTATTGCATGGTCACATATATGTAGCTTTTTGTGCATGATATGCATAACATACAAATATCCTTTTTTTTAATCAATATTTGGCAATTTAGGGTCAGATTTGATAACTGATCATTTTTGTTATGTATTTGTGCAGTTTATCTTTTTTATATTTGTTAATTTTGTTTCTTTTGTTGTGTGAAACAGTTAAATCTGCACCCTGACGCCAAACACAAACTTCACTTTGTTTGTAAAATGGTCACCATACCCAAAGATACACCAGCAGGCTGATTGGCTCCATGATGATTGGTGCTGTTAACCAGCCAACCTTGATAAACATCTCAAAATCATTAACAATTCAAGAAGTGCACAATGAAAACTCAATTAAAAATAGATCAGCCCCAAAGAGTCAGACTGTCAAATCAGTTTCCTTCCCGCTCAGTTTTAAACATTATTATAAAGGGATGCAGGACATTAAATGTAATGCACCACATTACAGTATAAACCAGCAGAATATAATGTAGTGGACACTTCACTGTACAGTATGTCCTGCTCAAGCACTGAGGCTTTAAACTGTAAACTTCTCCGAAAAGTTCCCCTACAGCAGGAGCCCATACTGTAGCTGAACGATGTCCAGTGAACAGATTTTTTTTTTGCTGAATGTGAGTTTCCTGGTTGCTAAGCCTGGCTGTTGTGTGTTTCATTCATAGTGATTATCCTATAGCCTCTAGGCTCAGTCTGTATATAGACATGTCCGCGGTAAACTTGCTGTTGCAGCAAATTTGAGGCAGCACAGATTGACAGTAACCTGTCATGCGCTTCACTCTGAGCTGCCAAGAAGACAAGCGTGACTACAAATTGTTGTATGTTTGTGTCCCAGCAAACAATAAACCATCCAGTGATGATTTATAATGAGCCAAAAAAAGCTGATGGTCATGGGGACGAACAATATTGTTGGTTGTTGGAACAGACAGTGTGAAATTCTTTATGCCTTTACATTTTTCCATAACTTGAATATTTCCACCATCTTTCCCCTTTATTATGAATGTGAGACATGGTGGTTATTGCTTTAAAGGCCCGGTGTGTAACATTTAGGGGGATGTAGTGGTATGTAGCGGTGATGATTGCAGATTGCAACCTGCTGAAACTTCTACAGGTTAGGATTCCTTCAGTGTTCATTGTTCAGGAGCCGGATTATCCACAGAGGTCTCTTCCTCTCCAAAACCAGGTGATTAAAACCAGTAAAACACTGAATAAAGCAGTTTCACGTTACTAATCAGTGTTTTTCCCACGCTGTTTCGTCACATCTGAGACAGGCCGCTATCCCAGCAACTCACTGCTCACTGCTCACCTATTTTCTCTGATACCTAAATGTGTGCTCACCTTATTTCTGATCCAGAAATTCAGGAGGTTTTCACCAGGAGCTGAATTATCCGCAGAGGTCTCCTCCTCTCCAAAACAAACAGACCAGGGGTCTCATTTATAAACACTATGTACGCACAAAGCAAGGCCTGAAAGAGGTAAACACCACCTCCCACGCAATCTATAAAAACAGACTTGATGGGAGAAACTTTGACCCATGCTTACCAACATTTTGGAGATGGGAAATTGGCTACACAGATGGCGAGGTTAAAGCCTGTTTGTAGAAACTGTCGAATATTTTTTGGCGCACACCATTTTTGGCTTTTGTCCATACGTACATTTTTAGTGTGGATCCTACGAATTGATTTATAAACAAGACCCCAGGCCCCACACTTCCCTCACAGGTCAGGGAAAAAGTGTTTTGGAAAAGATATAGGACATAATTTTTGAACTATTCAATCACAGCCTGGGGTTGGGCCCATCCTTGCCTTCCAGCCATCTGAACCCTGTATCCTCTTCCCTCTACCCTGGAACCTGAATCTTGTTACCTGAATCTTACCTTTACTTCCCCCTGCCCCATTCCTACCATCCTGTGGAATCAATACTTCCGCTGTTTCTGTAATAAGCCCTTTCAATAAATCTCTGGACTGTTTCTGTCTTGTTTGCATTTGGGTCTAGTCCTTGTTGTTGAAAAATGTGATACTATCCCTTAAAGAGCATGATAATACCAACTTTGTCCACAGGAGGACACTGTTGCATCAAGTTGATGTTCCCAGAGATGTAAACCAGGTGCACTGCCTTTGAGTGTGCTGCTGCTCTGACACGAACATGATCAGTTAGGATAGTGGTGCTTCAAAAGCACACACAAATAAATAGATAAAAAACAAAAACAAGCCTGAATCTGAGCATTAATGAGTGTCAAGCTATGAAATTGAATGGTAACCCGAGGTCAGAATAGTCAGAAATTTCTGGGATAAAAAACACTTCTGATTCACTTGATGTCTTTGTTTTATTGGTGTAGGTTATTGATTGATTTGTAGCAGAGAAACAGAGAGTATTACATAATCTTTTGTTGCTGGGAATGAATGAAAATAGTAAACCTTGCCCTCGTGGCTGATTTCTTATCAGCATTTAGGGCCTAACAGTGCGTGACTTGCATTTCATCTGGTGCCCGGAAATCCACCGCCACCAGATAAGAAGGCTAGAGGTTTATCTAATGTTATTGTTTCCTGTTCCTTTGATTTTTTTCCTCAAAAGGTCATGTTTGTTTAAGAAATGACACTTAAAGAACATCAATATAGATAAAACAAGGACCTCAAGTGCACAGGAGCAAAAACTTTTTTTTCAGTCTTCTGTTAATGATAGAGATAATAACTTTATTTATAATGAACTTTTGAAAAGCAAGAAATTAAAAGTTACAAATTCCCAAAAGATGAAACAAGATCGAGTGATTAAACAATTCAAGAAAGTCTATCAGTTGAGAAAAAGATCTTAAAAATATAAAAGTTAGTTTTAAGGAGATTGTTTTTAAGAAGATAGTGCTTTATATCGCAGAGGAACAGTCAAACAGCCTTCCATGTTTTGCTCATAATTTAAAGGAGCAGTGTGTATGATTTAGTGGCATCTAGCTGTGAAGATTGCAGATTGCAATCGGCTGAAACTTCCTTGTTCAGGTTGTTTTTAGTGGGAGCCAAATTATCTGCAGAAGTCAGTTCTTCTACAAAACAAATTGACCAGGTGATACAAGCCCCTTTTACACTGCTAGATTTTCCGCGTATTTTGAGCCGTTTTGCCGGCAAGCTGCGAGCATTTAGACACACAGAGCTGGATTGGTGAGTTGATCCGAGGTGCCCAATTTTCCGCCTCGTGGGGTAGAAAATTGGCGGAACCCTTTTAGTTTAAACAGACCGAGGCGGCCTTCCGCAATGGGAGGGGCTGTTGATGACTTGTGGGAGGAGCTGTTGATGACGCCGCATGTACGACCCACTGGTGGTGGATAAACAGGAAACAGCTGATGAGGAATGAGCAGCTAGCAGCAAGAGGGAAACGCAAACCTGACAAACACTGTAAAGATGAGCAACTGGGGAGACAAGGAATTGCGCACCCTCCTTGTTCTTGCGAACGAAGAGGCCATTAACCGTCAGATGACAGGAACGGTGAAGAACGGGCCAACTTATGAGAGGATCACAGAAGGACTGACCAGCCACGGCTTCCCTCCCACGTCACTGTTTACGTCACGTGCTGAGCTACACGTTTTGTTACTTGCTCACGCCCCCCATTGCCCAGAAAAAGGCGTATTCTGTATAAACAAAAGTAGGTAGGCAGCAATTTGCTGCACTCCCCGATTTTGTTTTTGTACTGCCAATGCTGAAAAAAGCAGTCATTAAAGGGGACCGTTATTTATTTATTTATTTATAAAGCTGTTTTATTGTATAAGTATGGGTTTTAATGCTGTAGTTGTATGTGAGCCACTACAGTGGATTCCAGTGCGTCATGCCATACACTGCCACCCACTGGCCAGGTGTTGTCAGTGCAACTAAAAACCAAGATATCTGATGGAACGCAAGAAATGTTGTGCAGCTTAGGAGCCAATCCTTCTATAACAGGAGACCCTTGCAGGTAAATAAAATCATCAAGTAACACATAAAAAGTAATACAGTTGTTAACATTTCCAAGTATTGATTTTGCGTTGGGAACAATTACAATATAAATAATTTATGTAAGCAGAATGTAACTTGCAATTTTTGTGACAAAAACAATATTTTGATTTTTGTAATTTTGTAGAAAACATTCATTGAAAAAAAATAGTTTAACGGAGAGGTGCGAGCAGGCTGAGGAGTCAGAAGCAAGGTTCAACGCCTTTCCACAGGCATTTAACAGTATATATATATATAAAAAAAACACTTTAGTTTAACTTCATTAAAAATATATTTTTATAGTTTCACGTAATAAATTAATTTTTTCATTGGTATTTCTTCAGTTGTAAACTTAAGTGCATGCTGTCCACCCAAATGGACATGTAGAAAACTCATGTTTAAAAAAAATGAACTTCAAATTTTTGTTTTTCACGCCTATAGAGGAATATAAACACTTAGGAAAAAATGTTGACCGAAGTCATAATAATTCATGCATGAAAGGGTTAAGATACAGACATTCAGAAGATATAAATCGGTGATATAAATCGGTAAAAACACTGAAAAAAAGCTGTTTCATGTTAAAGAAAATCAGTCAATAAAACATACTTATCATGGTATATTTAATTTCTGCCAGTATATCGCCCTAAATCCTACACATTGAGCCTTTAATGTTTTTAGTGATTATAATGTACTTTAAGGTGTTTTTTTACCCCTCTTCTTAGCTCATGACAGCACACTTTGTGCCAAAAGATTTTGAATGTATGTCATAGTGTTTCAGGCTGATAGGAAACAGAGAGGAGTTATCAAAAGAACTCATGTGCTCACTACAAAAATATATCTACATTTTCCCCTTTGAAAAAGATGATGTGTCTATTTGGTGACTGATAATGTATCAAAGTATAACACAGACTCCCCCCTATGTGAAGACAGCCCAGTGACGTTCACTGTTCCTCTGAAACATCCTATCTGTAAATGAAAACTCAGATGTACCCTCAGTTATTGCTCTGCTGTCCAAAGGCCAAGGCAGCACAGAAGGTTATTGAAACTGTATAACAGATTACAGTGTCCCTCCTTCTCAGAGTTAGTTTGTGTGTGTGGATGAAGCAGCCAAGATGTCTGCCAGGGTTCTTGTAACATTGCTGGCTGTGTCCTGTGCTGTGTCTGCTCAGTCCGATGTGGAGAACAGGGCGAGAGAGTTTCTGAAGAGGTTCGACGAAGAGGCCACTCCGCGTATGTACCAGTACTCCCTGGCATCATGGGCCTACAACACCAACATCACGAAGGAGAATTCAGACAAACTGGTGAGTATTGGGAGACTTTCTAAAATACAGATTGTGTGCTGTAGATTGGTCAGTGCTCATGAGAGTATTTTAATGTTCCTGTTTTCGTTCAGTCACAAGAGGAACAAATTTGGAGGAAATTCTACACCCAGATGTCAAAAGAGTCTCTGCAGTTTCCCATCGACCAGATCAAGGATCCAGAAATCAAATTACAGCTCATATCCCTACAAGACAAAGGCTCTGGTGCCCTGTCCCCTGACAAAGCTGCACATGTAAGACAATTGTGCCATGTTAAATTTCATTCTGTTACAGATATTTGTTTGGATATGTCTTAAAATATGTTCCTTTCCTGTTTGTACAAGCTTCAGATCTTCTTGAACACTTCCTCACTGTGTTTACAACCTAAACATTTTATCCTTGTACTCTCTTTTAACTTGTAGCTGAGTCACGCCATGAGTGAGATGAGTACAATCTACAGCACGGCGACAGTGTGTCTCATGGACGACCCTCATAACTGCCAGACTTTGGAGCCAGGTACGACTGTGTTAACAGGGAGCAGTTATGGCGACGTGGCCTCCTGCTACTGTCAGCCAAAGTCAGATAAAGCAGTTTATAATTAACACAGTCTCTGAGAGTCTTTTACTAAAGTTTTTCAACAGAAGTTTAACCAGGACTCTGTAATCCAAACAAACAAACAAACAACAAATTTAAATACAGGACTGAAGCTACATGTTTCCAGTGATCACAAGTCAGCAAAGTACCTGACTATTTTAATTTTATGCTACTTTATATTTCGCCTCCACTACATTTTAGAGAAGAATATTGTACTTTCCCCTCCACTATATTTATCTAATACCTGGTAATTACTTCAAAAGTGATTTTACAATACAAAATCTGTGACGGGCCTGTCACATGCCTTTGTTAAAAAATTAAACCAGTGGTTTCCAGTCTTTTTGGCCTATGACCCGTTCAGAAAATTGATGTCTGGTTGGGGCTCGTCATGGGCAAGTTATAAGACAATGGGCCCCTGGGAACAAATATGCAAAGGGCCCCACCACCTCTCTTATAAGGGAGCAAGACACACAGACTGTGTGGTTGTGTGTCCACTTTTGTTGTTATTTTTTGTCTCTTTGCAGTTCTTTGCATCTCTTTGTGATTGTTCTGTGTCTCATTGTCACTGTTTTGCCTGGTTTTGTAGTTATTATGTGTCTCTTTTCAGTTGCTCAGCATCTCATTGTGGTCTTTTTGTGTCTCTCTGTTGTCATTTTGTGTTTCTTTGTGGTTGTTTTGTGTCTTTAAAGTTGTTTTCTGTCTCTGTGGTTGTTTTGTGCCTCTTTGTATTTGTTTTATGTCTCATTGTGGTTCATTTGTGTCTCCTTGTGTCTCTTTATAGTTGTCTTATGTCTCTTTGTGATTGTTTTATGTCTCTTTGTATTTGTTTTCTGTCTCCTTGTTTTCGTTTTGTGTCTCCTTGTGGTTGTTTTGCCCATTTTTGTAGATATTTGTTGTCTCTTTGCAGTTCTTTGCATCTCCTCGTGGTTGTTTTGTGTCTCTTTCTAGTTGTCTTATGTCTCTTTGTGATTGTTTTATGTCTCTTTGTATTTGTTTTCTGTCTCCTTGTGGTTGTTTAGTGTCTCTTTGTGGTCATTTTCTGTCTCTTTGTGGTTATTTGATGTCTCTTTGTATTCGTTTTGTGACTCTTTGTGGTTGTTTTGCCCATTTCTGTAGTTATTTTGTTTCTCTTTTCAGTTCCTCAGCATCTCCTTGTTGTCTCTTTGTGTCTTCTTTTGGTCGTTGTGTGTCTCTTCTTGGTTATGTTATATCTCTTATTAGTCATTTTGCGTCTCCTTGTGGTTGTTTTGTGTCAATTTGTAGTTGTTTTGCCAATTTTTGTAGTCTTTTTGTGTCTCTTTGTAGTCATTTTGAGTCTCTTCCTAGTTGGTACATGTTAACTTGAGACACATTTTGCTGGTGAAGGACAGAGGGGCCCCTGTGACTTTAGGCTTCTGGGCCTGCATGTGCCCAGTAGGCCTGTTCAGTAATCATTATCGGGGCTCTTTGTCATATATATTACTGGAATATTGTCATTAATGTGTTCATTTAAGCTGGGCTTTAATGTGGTCAAGTGGAGCTCATTTCAAGAACTGTATTGGGAGGTTTAATCTGTAACTATGCACATTTTTTTGAATGTAGTGGGGTAAAAAGTATAATTTCCAGTTTTATTTCCAGTTGTAATGTCGTGAAATGGAAGTATCAGTTATAAGAAAATAGCACATTGCTGTCGTGCTTGTTTTAGAGCAGATGTTCTCCTTGCAAGTTTTTTTTCAGATTTGGTAAAAAGACAAACATTTATTCATTCAGTGTACTGTTTACAGGCCTGGAGAATGTAATGGCCTACAGCCGCAACTACTCTGAGCGTCTGCATGTGTGGGAGGGCTGGAGGAGAGCAACGGGGAAGAAGATGAGGCCTCTGTACGAAGACTATGTGGACCTGAAGAATGAAGCTTCCGTTCTCAACGGTGAGACATCTCAAAGAATATGCTACATGATGTAGAGATGTTTACTCATGAGGATGTATCATGTTTTTAATGTGTGAATGACATGCTCTTGTTAATTTTGGATGGAAACTTAATGCAGCTTAAATAATTACTACACAGTGGGAATACTTTGACACTTAAGAATTTAAGTTTATCAGGGAACTCGTGGATATAAGCTCACACTCTAGTTTGTGGATGCAAACACAGAGCTGTTGCTATTCCATGATCACACATGACAGATCGTCTCAAGAGCCTCTTGTAACACAGTGAACAAACAGCTGAGTGGCCTCGCACGTCGTAACCTTTAACTCATGAAGCAGTGCCACAGCTTACTTCACCATGCAAACTGAGATCTAGAGATGGCGGTATTAAGCGCTGCCCAGTGGCATCCGGTCAAAACGCCACTGGAGAGCAACATCATTTAAATTGCTGGAAAGTCACCATAGGGCAGGTGGGAGGGGGCTGTGTATGGGTCCATCTACACCGGACTTTCAGCCAGGCTACAGATGTTCGCCTCCCGTGTGAATGTAGAGCCAAACCATAATGTTTTCTTTTTCTAAACCTAACCACGTGCTTCTGTTGCCCAATTCTAACCATGTGTGTTTGTTGCTCAATGAAACAAATGTCACTGCTTGGTGTCAGTTTATTTTGAAAAAGACTGTATACATGTAACAAGCAGACACATTTCCTGTGAAAACAGAAGTTTATTTTGAAAAGACACAGTGCATGTAACGGGCCTAAATTGACACAGCGTCCCCGAACATCAACAACTGACGCACACAGGATACGTCGCGTATAATATGTAGATGTGAAAGTCCACTGACCAAGCATTAATACGTCACAAGTTGGGAGTGAGAATGTGTTATAATCGTAGAAGAGACACAGTCAACGACAATTCTCCCAAAAATCTATAAACCCTCTGGCAGTTTTTTGAACTGAGATGTGTCTGCTACGATGATTGATTTATCTGTTCCCCTCTGACACACACTCTCACAGGTTTTGCAGACTATGGATCTTACTGGAGATACAACTATGAGACCATTGAGGAGCACGCTCCATATAAGTACACCAGGGACGAGCTGATGGACGATGTTGATGCTGTATATGAAGAGGTGCGTCTAATATCAGTGAATGTGTTGTGTTTTAGAGCATCTTCATTAATGAGAGTAAGAAGCTACACTTTATGGTACGCACTATGATGCCAGATAGTATAAAAATGTTTGTAATGGGTTTTTGTCATAAAATAAGATTAAATTTGCAACACATTCCATTCCAAGTGGGTTACATTTTAATGTTGATTATTTGTTTTACATTTAATGCCTGTTTTCAGTTTCCTGGTGTGCCTTTTGCCACCATATGTTTTGTTTCTGCTGGGCTGTAAGCACCTTGTTGTCTTCCAAACTTTGAAATTCTGATTCATACTCACTAACACCAAGTGGGAGTGTTAATTTTACCCTCCTCTTCTTTGAAGAGTCATAGAATAATATTGCATTTATTCTGTGAATGGAAGAAAAATGTGTATAAAAGATAAGCATACAGTGTGTTCTGCAGAGAGGACTCACAAAGTACACTGTTACAGTAGACTGTGCAGTGACCCTTATTGCTACTTACATTATTTAACCTATCTGGATTCATTTGTAGAGATGAAAAGAAAATTATAATGACTGTTATGCATTTGAACAGTATATGAACATAAATACACAATACCAAGAACTGTCATAAATGTACACTGTTTCCTCAAGGCAATATTTGCATTTTAACAATTGTTCTATTACTTAATTATCAAATAAAGCACATCAGACAGTTAAAAATTTAACTTTACTCATTTATTTTTGTGAATCAATTTTTCCAGATTGTAAAAAAGACATTTTCAGACCATTTATGGAGACAGAGTTGATGGAACCATGAAAGGAAGGCCCCAAAAAAGAGACTCAACATGGCCTCCAGAGAGTCATGTGACAATATCATCAGTAATATTGGTTCCTTAGGGCCTTGGCTCTTTTTTAAAGTATTGCAACATAATAGAGGATGTATTGTCCGATTGTAAATGACCAAAACATTGAGGCAACACTGAACCATAGAGGGTTAACAACAGTTATTTATTGTTTTTTTTGTTTTTCCCCCCAGATCCTGCCCTTATACAAGGAACTGCATGCCTATGTGAGAGCCAGGCTTATGGAGGTCTACCCCGGACACATTGATCCAGAGGGACCTCTGCCAGCCCACCTGCTGGGTATGTCCTATTTTGCCTCACAAGAAAAAGATCTAAAGTATAAACTATAAAAAAAAAAAATCTTATGAAAAGAGTCACTTCTGCAACCGCAGAGCAAACTATGCCTAGGTTGTTTGATATTGAAAACAGCGTCATGATGGGGAGATGGCGATGTTGTAATCCATCTTATCACTATGCACTTTACATACCCTTGTTCTCAGTTACTGCTAATCATTAAATTTGCTCTGAATTTTTTTCCATTGCAATGGTGGTCTTCAGTGTCCACTGTTGTTTCAGCTTACTGTATTTGGTTCTCCCCACCTCCCCCAATCGATAAGTCTTTATACTCTTATGTGTTGACTTCTGCCTTTTAATGTGTTTTTTTTACTTGCTGTACAACTAATTACCCTTTAGGGACAAAATAAGGTTGAAGTTGAAGCTGAAGCATTGGAGGCAGGCCCTCGTTCATTGCTGTGAAAGTTGCAGAGTGGCGCATGAAGCCAGAAAAAGTGCTGCTTGCATCATAAGATTGTCACTGGGATGACATTACTGATATTTGAATTGCTATTGCTGTTGCTTGAGGAAAGTTTTACAAATATAAAACCTCCATAGAGCAAAAATTCATCAAATAAAAAGTCATACATGACCTTGTTTGCAGTTCGAGGTGACCTGTCAACAGTTTTACAGACGTCTCTGTTACAGTGGTTGTCTATGAAGACTGTGAGCAGCCACTTAAAAAAATTGAAAAACAAGGAGAAATAGCATCAGCCAAAAAGAAATGCAACAGATGTAATATAATGTATATATAGTGTTACGCTGAAGCTAGTTGGTGCAGCCTCTTTCTGGAAGCTGTCGTACTTTGGGTGAAAAAAATGACCTGTTGTGTTGATTGTTCAGGTGACATGTGGGGGAGATTCTGGACCAACCTGTACCCTCTGTCAATCCCCTACCCTGGTAAAGATGATATTGATGTCAGCGAGGCTATGGTGAAGAAGGTGCAGTACAATGAAGCTGATTCTGTTATTCTGTAATATCAAAATGTACACATTATAGTGCATGCAGTGATTAAGAAATTAAACAAAGAAGGCTTTAAAATCCTCTCTTGGAGCCTAAATCCTCTATCACATGTCAACTTGTATTTCAGGGCTGGAATGAGACGCACCTTTTCAAAGAAGCAGAGAAGTTCTTCATGTCTGTAGACCTGTACGAGATGTTCCCAAACTTCTGGGAAAACTCCATGTTTGTGAAGCCTGACGACGGGCGCAAGGTGGTCTGTCACCCCACAGCCTGGGACATGGGAAACAGAGAGGACTTCGGGTATGATGAATCCACAGACACCCACATATGAGCACGGTACAGCCATGTTGAAACTGGTATCAGGAAACAAGATAAATCTATTCAACTCTCTGATATTGAACTCCAAAATGGAATCAATTATTCTCCAAAAAGGAGCACCTTCTTTTGTCCCTGTCAAAAATTTAAGAAAATCAAAAACACATTTCTAATTTTTTATTTTTGTCACACTTAGTAGATACCAAAAGCAACACATGAAAATTAAATGATGGATCAGTTATTATTTTTATTATAGAAAAAGCAGCCTTTTACGTGGGTCTTTCCTATATTTCCTTTGTCCCTGAGCCAGATTTTGGACATTCAACCCCGCTTAATTTTGAATTTAATATTGATGTAATATTAACTTCAAATAGAAATGACACATACATACCCAATTTAATGAAATGTATCATGTGTTGTAAAATATATTAGTGTTTTATGTCTGTGTTCATAGAAAAAACACCTGTCCTCGGTTGTTTCCGCCACACTGTAAAAAATGTAAATTTAGGAAGTGTTTTTTTTGTATACTTAATAACCACAGCAATAGTCATGTGACACGAGATCAGATGGATGGACAAAAGTTAGCTCCATGGAGGGAACTAAAAATAAGAAAACATCAAGGTCAGTTGTTGTTATATCAAGAATATCTTTCTTTGCGTCACTTCCAAACAGCTCATATTTCCTTTGAATGTACAAATAATAAGAAAAACAACATTTTATATTGTGTATTTTGTGAATATTTAATGCTAAAACAAATTCTAGCAAGTTAACATATTACAACGTTTTTTTAAGAATGTGACAAAATGTTATTTTTCAATAGTCATTTCCATCACTTCTTTTATTATGACACAAAATAAATGTTAATTAAAATGACAATGCCACTATTATATTGCTATATCTCTAAATATATGTTAAATTTTCTAAAAATGTCAAAATCAAAATGGACCGTAGTTGAAGAATGACCCGTATGCTGTATATATTTGTATTTAAAACTTAAACATTTGGGACAGTTGACTTAAATACAAGCAGTTTTTTTTAAAACATGTATGTGTGCTGTGTTGAGCAGAGTAATCTAACTGTAGATCAGTACA
Source organism: Epinephelus lanceolatus (assembly GCF_041903045.1). Classification (NCBI taxonomy): domain Eukaryota; kingdom Metazoa; phylum Chordata; class Actinopteri; order Perciformes; family Serranidae; genus Epinephelus; species Epinephelus lanceolatus. The sequence continues at coordinate 16,007,742 of NC_135735.1, forward strand.
TGAGAGCTGTAAATATGAACTTGCTGGAACAATGATGTTGATTAATCTCTGAGTCATTCTTTCTTGCTGATAAAGGTAACAAAAGTCTTCACATGGTCAAATATTAATCCATAAAGTTGCCACAGCACTGACCTTTTTTTTTTTTTTAGGTTTGAGTGTTTATTGCAACCAAGTTTGTCCAAATGTAAAAACTCTTTCTAAAAGTCAGGTTTAATGGCTCCTGGAGTGTCAGCTTGGGTTAAACTCACAGATTAAAACATACTGAACAGCTTCAGAGTTTGTTCTATCTGACTCATCAGAAATGTGTCATTGCACAGGCTGTTTTATTGGTACAGTACATCTGATATGGTGTCATGCCGTATCTGCATCACACATTATAACTGCTGACTTCAACACTTCTTCTGCGATGTCGTCAGGATCAAAATGTGCACCAAGGTCAACATGGACAAATTCCTCACGGTGCACCATGAGATGGGTCACAACCAGTACCAGATGGCTTACCGTAACCTGTCCTACCTCCTGAGGGACGGAGCCAACGAGGGTTTCCACGAGGCTGTCGGAGAAATCATGTCGCTCTCTGCTGCGACGCCCAAACACCTGCAGAGCCTGAATCTGCTGGAAGCTGACTTCGTATATGATAATGGTACGATTCATCTAGACCAGTGGTTCCCAACTGGCAGGTCGTGGTCCAAAAGTGGGTCGCGGGATGGACCGCAAGTGACTGGCAAACATGTCAAGTTTGTAAAAAAACTCATTTCATTTTTAAGTACAGTGAATTTCTGTCACAGGGCTTTTATTTTGAAGTGCCATTTCCAACTATAGAGTGAGTAGCTCAGTGACATGGCCAAATGCAAGTATGATGTTGAATAATTAAACTCCAGTTGGGACCCACTGATGCAGACAGCAATGACAATCATCAAACCAAAGAAATATTTGTCCTCCAAAACATTAAAGCTGCTGTAATCAATACTTTTATAATAACAATGGGTGATTTCACTATGGCCCACTTTACATTTGTCAAGTATATCGTATCCAGATAAAATCCAGGTAATATTTATACTTAGCCACATACACATGTCTCTGATGGCCATATCATAAATCTGATTACAATCTGACTTGGTTTTCCTGGATGTAAATCAGGCTCAGCCCTCCTTCAGTTCAGAAGGACGTGGTTATGCACCTGAAGCTGTTTGGTAGCTGCCAAAAATGCCAGAAAAAGAACAACTTGTGCACTTCAGTAGTTTAGTTACAACAGTTGTAAGATGTAGTAACAGTTAAATAGCCTTAGTTGATATTTATCCATAACCCAACCCAAAGACACAAGTGAATCATATTTATGAACTATGAGCGAGACTAAAGTTTTATCATCTTCATTTAGGCCACACCCTCACCCACACAGATCATTAAGTGGTTGAATTGATCAGGGCTTAGATAAATGCTACAGCAGCTAACTGCACCTTGTATTTGATCGTATGAATAGAAATCACCTTAGCTGTTTTTGCTTTAATGAGACAGAATAATGGCTCATTTCAGTGTTTGGACAAAGGTGACAGACCATGAATTCATTAAGGAAACCAGGCGTGGACTGTTGTGTTTTAAATATCTAACAACATTAGAATTTCCCAATGTGTAGATGTTAACAGTAAAGTTGTGCAAATGCTGGACTTTGGTCTCCAGAACTCCCGACTAAATGTTGGTATTCTATGATGTTGGCATGAGGCGGTTGGAAGACGCTGGATTTTGGCTTCTTAACAAGACAACTTAAACCCAACAAAGTATCAACGTCATCTGTCATCAGTATTCCACGTCAAATTGACTTTGGCATTAGATGTTTTCTTGGCGTTGAATTTTGGTCATCTGATATCACAACCTAAATTCAACCAAATATCAATGTCTAACAACGTTGATGGCCAGTCGGGTTAATCACCTGATGTTTTAGGTCATTGTTTTGAAAATCTGGCCCCAAACTTTTAGCCTTGTTTTCCACGAAAAGCTCTAAAAAGTTAATGAACACTACCTGCCCAAGTGTCAACATCCAGGGCTGAAAAATATAGGCAGCACTGAAGTGCCAAAAACTGCAGTTCTTTGAATGGCCACTTGAGACTGGCTTCAGAGGCAAGTCAAGACAGACTCACATGTTAAATTACCCAACTTTACAGCAGAAATAAACATGTTACAGCCTGGTATAAAAAAACGGTTTTGGCCTCTACAGCTAATCCCCTTCGTCATGACATCTGTACAGGCTGTGATTTCTTTTATAACTCACCTGGTTACATTTCATTAAGGCTTAAAGTTACACATGAATAAGGGCAGGGCCTCACTAAGTGACAGGCTGTCTCCGGATAGTGTTCTTGGCTTCTCAGTCAGATCCACCCCTCGCTCCTCCACATCTCCAGCCTCTCATCCAATAGTGGTCACTTCTTGCCAAATGCCAAACTTGAGGCCTAAACAGGAATCTGCAAACCAGTGAGTGATGTCACTAGCTATGGCCGCTATTCTATACAGTCTATCTACCTGCCCAACATCGAACAGCAAACAGACACAGTTAGGGACTAGCTGGTGAACATATTGGAGCACTTAGCAGCTAAAGAGACTTATATTTCCCTCAGGAGTTGGTGGAGACCCAAACAGAGCTAACAGGACTTAGATTAATCAGGATGCCAGAGATTCAACTTCAAATGCCTGCTAAAACTGCTCCATGCTGAATGTGTAAATAAGCAGCTGATTGCTGGCATATCAATTTAGAAAATATGTCAGTGTCGAGCTTACACTGCCCCCAAATGGCCAAAAAAATCGGTTATTGCAGGTTTAAATTTTAGTAACCCAGCCTTTTTCTGAATCAGAAAAGGGCTTGATACATTCTCCCATAGCCTGTAAGGACAATGTCCTGAACAAACCAGAGCAGGTATGAGTAATGTGTCTCTGGGTTGCTGCCCTCGAATAGCATGTAGTATAAAAATAGCTTCAGTACTGTTGGGGCCACCTGAATGGACCCGTCATGCACATATTCACCTGTTTACCTCAGTGAAACCAAATATTCAAGCACAACATGATCTTGGGCCTGATGCTTACTGTATACAAACTGTTATCTACTAAAATGATGTTTAGACCACTGAGAGATAGCTTCCTGACCCTTTCACTCTCTAAATAGTGTGTTATGTTTTTTTGCCTTGCAGAGGTGGAGATCAACTTCCTGCTGAAACAGGCGCTCACCATCGTGGCCACGCTGCCGTTCACCTACATGCTGGAGAAATGGAGGTGGGAGGTGTTTGCCGGGAACATCACCAAGGATGAATGGATGAAGGAGTGGTGGCAGATGAAGTAAGCAGAGACCTATAGGCTTTCAAAACATCTGTGAATAATCCAGTGAACTTGTGCACTCTGTGAAAATACCTGCTGATGTCTAATATCATGTAATCAGATATGTTCACGACCTCCAAAGTGGACATACTGCAGGCAAGTATTGCTGCTTTTCATGTGGTATGACCTCGGTAGCTGCTTCACCGCAGGCCTGTGGTTACAGCATCAGTCTGCATCAGTGCTCACTCTGTTGTCATAACAGGAGGGAACTGGTGGGGGTGGTGGAGCCAGTGCCGAGAGACGAGTCCTACTGTGACCCACCTGCTCTGTTCCATGTATCTGGAGACTATTCTTTCATCAGGTAATACACCTCCTGTAAAGCTGCGATTCAAGGACACAAAGGCGTAACATCACCTGGATTTTCTCAAAAGAGTGTAGCCAAGCAGGTTACTGAACGTTTTCAGTTCTGTCTGTGGTTTGGTCGTCAGGATAAATTAAAAACTTAAAAACACACTTCAGTTAAATTTAGTGAAAAGTTACACCTTTATCAGAGAACAAGAAACATTAGTTTTTGGTGCAGAACCATTTCTTAAAAACATTTTTTAAATCCTAAACGTTTGAAAATCAGACATTTTTAAAAGTTTTTGCTATTTTCTGATGAAATACTGCACTCAGCGTGTTTTCTTTTCACATTTCCTGTTAGTAAATGTATTTTGCTTTCCAGTGTTCTATTATACTGTCTACTTCTGCCCCAAATCTTGCCAAGCGCTCCACCAGAGAGCTGCCTACAGTCAGTGTTGTCAGGGGTCTCATAGTTAGGGGAAAGCAGGACTGATTGCCCAGGAATTAAATTAATTGCATGAAATAATGTAATGTCTTTCCCCTAGAAAAGGAGATGGGCTTCCAAAACAGAAAAGAAGGAAAGACAGGAAAGAGAAAAAGAAAGAGAGCAAACTGACTTTGTGAAAGAAAATATCAAACGGTGCATTGAAAGAATCAAGAGAGAAAGGGCGGGGGGCCCACAGAGACTTCTTATGCATAGAGCCCAGAATTTGGTGATACTTAGACAAGACCAAGACTTTGAGCAGTTGAGACGGAGTCAAGACCATGACCGCTGTGAGTCCCACAAAAAACCCACAGAAAACAAATGAAGATTCATCTTTATGCACATCTTTTATTGCCGTACTGTATATATTTGTGTATGTATAGATGCACCATGCAGTCGTTGCAGAGGTGAATTTTAATTGTGGGAATTTAATCATCTTAATCATCTTTATTCAGCACTCCTATTTTGCACAGGCAATTTAGTGATATTTCCACTGTTTTTTTCTGGACTTGAAATAAAATCCCCAGCCCTCCTTGTCTGAGACTGGAGACAAGGCGAGCAAAAACGCAAGCGATTCCAAAACTAGACCAATCTCGAGTGCTGCAACACTGCTTACAGTTGAACTTGCCTATTGTTTACCTGTTAAACCTCCTGATAAACAAATTAAATTACCCTGTAATGAAACCTGTTTAGATTTTTACATCTTTCGACTGACTTTCAGCAGAGTAAAAGGTCATGCTTTGGCTAAAATGAAGAATCATACATATTTGCGAGCAAGAGGAAGTAGCTGAGTTGTAAAGCTATGAGAGACGTGAAGCATGATATGGTTCAGGGGTCTAAGTTGAAATCAATTGCTCCAGTTCTGCTTTGCTATAAAGCGTCACCGTGTGTGTGTGTGTGTGTGTGTGTGTGTGTGTGTGTGTGTGTGAATACAGGTACTTCACGAGAACAATCTACCAGTTCCAGTTCCAAAAGGCGCTCTGCGATGCGGCAGGTCACACAGGAGCCTTATCGACATGTGACATTACTAATTCTACAGAAGCAGGAACCAAACTGAGGTACAGACAACTTCCTGTTAATCTTTGCAGGCTGTCACAGGATCAGATTGTTTTGATTATTCATGTGAAAGACCTGTGCATTTGGGATAGTCCATCTAACCATTAGAAATCAACAGGGAGATAATGTCTCATTTCTGTTTTGCTGTAGCACGTTAGATATTGAACTACTGTGGTTCACATGTATAAATGCAACAGTGATTTATCATCATCATTGTTTTCTGTTAGGAACATGTTAGAGCTGGGAAGGTCCCAGTCCTGGACCCGGGCTTTGCAAACGATATCCGGTGATGTTAGGATGGACGCCGGCCCCCTGTTGAAGTATTTCGAAAAACTTCATGTGTGGCTGAAGGCAGAGAACGAGAAACACAACAGGACTGTAGGCTGGGAGACAGAAATAGATCCATGTGAGTACAAAAGACAAAAGATATTTGTCCCGAGGAAAATAACAATCACTTATCTTAAAGTAATAGTACGACATTTTGGGGTAATTTGCTTAATTGTTTACCTGTTGGGGGTTATGGTAAATATGATGCCGTCAGCAGCAGCTGGTTAGCTTAGCTTAGCACAAAGACTGGCGCTGTGTTTCAGTGGTTGTTCCACTCCCCCTCATTCACCTTTGGTGTGTTACATTTGGGCTGAGAAGTCAAAATAGTTCCCTGTTGGAGATTTCAACTGGAGCACCCTGTCTATCTGTGGACATGTTGCCATTATGTTTGTGTACACAAAATACAGTGTATTACATTATTTACTGGCATTGCTAACAATGGCTAACCTGGCCAGAACTGGTATTGCTAACAACATCTTGGTGTCTGACTTATTGTACTGAAATGCAGTCAGCTTGGGTGTGACATCATTCCTAGCACCACCATTTGACTTCAGAGGTGAATGGAACAAAGCATGACCCTCAGCCCCTGGTTTTAACTTAACACCATACTAAGTACAGAGAAAGAGGGAAAGTTTGTGGAGGAGGAACAGGGGATTAAAAGGAACGCAGCCGCCCTTGTTCACTTTCAGTCCAAACTATCGTGGATTGACCGTCAGTTGTGGGCTTAATTATAAATGATCATATGTATCGTAACTATTATTGCTACAGGTTGATGATACCTTGCATAACAGCAACTTTTTAATGTGTTCACAGACAGTGTTGGGAATATTAAATCACACTGAGTAAATATTAACTGCAGTTAGTTTTATGACATTTGTAGTTAAATATCAGGCTGTCATTAATTGCTGATAGACAAGGGAACCTATACAGATGTAAGGTCACCTGTATGGCACTATGAGATGCGCAGAAAAACTGAAAATCATGCCAGATAGTGAATTTATTTAATTTTGGTTTTAGTATTTTATTTATTTTCCAATTTATTCATCTTCACCTTCAGAGTTTTGTATTACTGCCACCTAACCATGGATGTGTTCTCATTCATTGAATACATAACTTAATTGCACTGTGGGTGACTTTCACTTCTGGAGTGACCATTGTTGTTCACTTGCTTCCTAAGTCCACTGAGGGTTATTTCACTAAGTTCACTTCAGTTTTTGGACAAATGGAAAGATAGTTATGACAGAGGCGGGGATTCCCTCAAGGGCAAGTGGTGAGGGCAAGTCAACGAGGGCATGTTGAATGACTAAAGAAAGGCACCCTGAAAACAAGGGAAAACAGCTCATTCATTAATTATTGGCTTAATTTGTACAAAAAACAAAAAGTAAAAACAACACTTAGTTTTATGGGAGGAGGAGTCTTCCTTTCATCATGAAGTTGCCAGGCAACCATAGTCCTGCACATTATCTTCCCTAAAATCAATAATGTGTCATTTTTATATGTACAATGGAGATCTACTGTATTGATTAATGAGTATTAGAGTTGCTGGCAGGTGGATTTTGTTACCTGTGGACAGAGCCAGGCGAGCTGTTTCCCCCTGACTCCAGTCTTAATGCTAAGCTAAACATCTTGGGAAAAAAAACACACAACTCCTTGGATTAAAAAACAAATAATGTCAAACTATTCCTTTAAACCTCCCCCCATGCTGCTTTGTTTTGTACACAGCAAACTAATCTGGGCTGAGTGTATTCATGCTGCCATATTGTGTTAATGTGGTGTGTAAGTTCACACCAAACACAGTTAATTGAATACTTTTTGATAGATTTAAAAAAGCTGCCCCCGAGGCACATAAACTGTACGAGCAGACAAACAACTCTCACACCATTACGTAACAACTGTGACTAAAAAAAAAACTTGATGCCACTTCTGGCGAAACATTTGTTGTGCCACTTCACAAAAAGGGCACTGCAGTAAGAAAAAATCCCTGAGGACATTTTTAAGGAAGTAGAAAAAACACAGACTTAAGTCACTGCTGCTTTCATGACTAATGTTTGCATGATCAAACCACAGACATTTACTAGAATGCACATTTCCAGATGAAAATGCATGTGATTGCAACTTGTCTGAATTTTTACTCTGTACATGTCACTGAAATTTTATACTCAGGTAAAAGTTCAACTGCTCCCATAAAAAATGACTCAAGTAAAAGTGAAACTTAACATTTTAGAAACCTGCTGAAGTAAAAGTAAAGAAGCAAGTTACTCCTTCTTTTAATATTTTTTAAGGTGTTCGGGTCAGTGCAAAATAATGAAAAAACAGCACTTTTTGTTTGTTTGTTTTTAATAAAGCAGAGCAGTTAGGCTTAATAAACAATTTATCAGTATGACATGAGAGGGAGTATTTATTCGTTTATCTTGCGCCGCCAACACAAAAAGTTCTGCAGCTGGACTGGACTGGCTGCTACCACAGTGTGTGGCGACGACTGCTGTGCAAAATCATGTTAGATGAGATGACAGCCGAGAGAGAGACACTTTATTCCAACATGTAAAGAATTATGGCAGTTTCAGTATTGTGTATAAGGCCACGGCAACAAACTTTTGTTAACTAATTATTGACATACGGTAGGTGATATCCGTAACAAATGCATGGTTTGTGTTCAGGGTCAGCCACATGTGTTTTGTTGCTTTGTTTGTAGACGATTTGATGAAATATGGAGAACAGGAAGCAAGAGTCAAAATGATTAATGATTTATTTTTTACAGATTCAGAGTACGCCATTAAAGTGAGACTAAGTTTGAAGGCAGCCATGGGTGACAGCGCTGTGAGTATTATTAATCATTATCAAAGGTTACAGTATCTGACTACACATGAAGTGCATTTTGCACCTTTGACTGGAACTTCAGTTTGTTTGATGAACTACACTGTGTTTCAGTATTCCTGGAACCCCAACGAGATGTACCTGTTCAGGGCCAACATTGCGTATGCTTTGAGGCAGTACTACAGCCAAATGAACAAGACCATTCACTTCACGTCAGTATCATCCTGCAGCCGTACAATATGAAGATACTTTATGCTTTGTTTTCCTCTGACTATCTTTTGTTAACATGTTAGTTTGAGAGCTTTTGTTGGTTTCCACCTGCAGAGCAGAGAACGTCATCGCGTGTAAAGAGACTCCCAGGATCTCTTTCTACATTGTGGTCACCGACCCAGCAAGTCCCGCCATATTTATCCCAAAGCATGAAGTGGAGGCTGCCATACGGTGAGGCACTAACGTCATTCATCATACACGTGTATTTTGATTACATACATGATCTTATAAACACTGAGTGCAGTATACTTGTTTTATTTTACCCCGAATGTGTCACAGACTAAGCAGCTGTAATATTCAAGATAATTTGAGTGGGTTTTAGTTACACTTCATTTGTGGTCAGTTTCTATTAAATTGTACATTTCCTGTGAAAACAGAAGTTTATTTTAAAAAGACAAAATGCATGTAACAAGCGTAAATTGACGCATCATCCCTGAGCATCCAAAACTGATGCTGGAGTGGTACCAAGAGTTTGACATGTAGGGCCACTGACCAAGCGTTGGAATGAGACAAGGTGGGAGGGAGAATGTGTTGACTGGATGAATTGGCATAACATTTGTACAGAATTACATAATTCCCAGACAGTTAATCTAATGTCACCAATGACAACTCATTTGGTGCAGACATTCATGTCCTCCTCAGGGTAAATTGCTTTACTTTGTTTAAAGCCTCACAGAGCTGTTAGCATAGCTTTAGCTTAGCCTTTATATCATTTCTGAGGATTCCAGTTGAATTGCTTCCTGCTGTGACTGATATAACCAACTGTGTGTGACCTGTCATTGGAGACAGTTAATAGGTGTGAGCAATAATAAAGCCATTTTGTTACTGATTCCAGGTTAAGTCGAGGCCGAATCAACGATGCCTTCCAGTTGGATGACAAGACGCTGGAGTTCGAGGGTATCCCAGCAACACTGGCCCCTCCTGTAGAGCAGCCGGTGGAGGTGTGGCTGGTGGTGTTTGGGGTGGTCATGGGAACTGTGGTGCTAGTGGGCGCCTACCTTGTCATCTCTGGTATCAGAGAGCGCACAAAGTGAGTTTTTTGGGTCTCCAGACTGAGACTTTTTTTCTCCATTTTAATCAGTTACTTCCTGAACTGTGACACGTTGTTGTGTTTCCTGTAGGAAACCTGAGCTGACAGAAGTTGTGGAGAATCCGTACGATACAAACATTGATGGACAAACTAACAAAGCCTTTGAGGAGAGCGAAGATGAACAAACTGGATTCTGAGTCCGCTGGAGAACAGAGGGAAGGTGTCGTCACTGCTCACCTCTTACCAGAGAACTGCTGAATGTGTATGCATGTGAAAGTTTTAGTTTGCGGAGTCATTTTATAGTTAATACCCTCCTAAAAACAACATTTAATTGCATTATACTTAAAAGGCTACCATGCAAATGTACTGCTATTTCAGATACACCAACATTATACTTAGTACATTACAAAAATACAATAACACTTAAGTTCCCTCGACTGCACTATTTTGGGTATACTGTTTTGTAAGAAGGATGAAGATTTACCTTGTACTTAAATTATATTAATGTCTTTGGTCAAATATAAATATACACTAATATACTTTAAAATGTAAACATCAAATATAAAATAGTCATTTAACTAAATTTAAATAATATTTTAAGTATGACAAGAAGAAAAAAGTAAATATATAAATACAATTATTGTTAATATTGACTGTACATGGATTACATTTGTACAAATCTGTTGACAATAAATACCTGTTTTATTCACTGTCCTCAGACTAATACATCATTTTAATGAAATTCTTTTTCTAAATAATTTTTTATTGTAAGATGTTTCATATTAGGTGCAGTAAACCTGTGTTAAAATTTTGCAAAAATTATTACTAAATAATATACTGTATAATATACAGTAATATATACAATATATATTAATTAAACATTTCATACTATAAAACACAGTTATGGTATCATCCTGTACACGCAATTACACTCAAAGTTGTTTTACTTTAAAACATTATAGTAATGTAAGTGGGTAATGTTGTCTGTGTGTGTAATTCAGTCAGGACCACTTTAGCCAAAGAAAATTTTATTTCCATTTGCACCTTGTTATTTGGAGGCTCTGTTCTGGGACCTCTCTGCCCTTCCACAGCATACATGGAAAGCAAAACCTCTACGCCCTCTACAGGCATTCGAGGAGAGCCTAAGACAAGGAGACCAGCAGCAATATACCACCTAAATTAAGAATTCCAATACGTTATTTCCATGGCCTTGGAAATTCAAACAGTATTTGTGAACATCAGCTGCTTTCTCTATAAGTCAGAAACCGGAAGTCTCAAACTTGTGATAAAGTCTGGAGCTGTTCCATAGACAATGAATGGGAGACTGATTCATCTGATCTTTTTTATACCCAAATTAGTTTTATTCTGTTGTAGTGTTCTCAGCTCTGAAACAGAAAATGAATCCATATACTCAGAACATCCCCCTGGCTGCTCTCAGTGTCATCTGTAACATCTTTCCCAAGTCATCATCTGTGAAGAAACTCCAGACTTGTACCATATGACATCACAAATTTGAGTTTTGTCACTCTAGCTTTAGGATTTGGGAGAGAGTTGTTCATCTGTACTAATACTTTGGGACTGTCTTAGACCAGTAGTTCCCAATTGGTCCAGCTACGGGGTCCAGATCTCTCCTCAGTCAACAGTTCAAGGTCCATGCAGTGTTATATATTCAGTGTCATACTTGCATATGGCCATGTCATCCAGCTAGTTTGCTGTCTCTGTCAAGTAGCTGTCCATTATTCACTCACTCTACTGCAGGAAACAGCACTTCAAAATAAAAGCTCTGTGCGGGAAATTCACTGTACTTCAAAGTAAAGTGTGTTTTTCACAAATTTCACACATTTGTCACTTGCGGTTCATTCAGAATGGACCTGCAACCCACTTTTGGACCACAACCCATCAGTTGGAAACCACTGTCTTAGACCACAGGAATAACATTTTTGCATTTTGAAAATAGTTGTAGCATGTTGAAAAGAACAGTTAAGGTACAGAATTTACATTTATTCAGTTGTTTTAGTTTCCAGTGCAGGTTGTTTCAGAAGATTGTGTTTTTTGATTTGCAGATCTTTGTATTTGTATAATTCAAAACCTTTTCTCTTATTGTCGTGATGTTGATACTCAGATTGTTTTTAGTGTCATGCAGCGAAAATTCAGGACAGTTAATCAAAAGGAAAATAACTGTGTTTATCCAGATTACTTTTTAATATTTAATATTCTATAAAAGGCTTTAATGTTTAAACTTTTTTGAAAAGAACTGTTTGATGCTTTTACTCATTTTAAGATATTAAGTTTATTGAAAATGTACGTCTCATGTCTATCACTGAAATTACATTTTTTTTAAAGCCTCTGGAAACCCAAATCCACAATAGCCTTCTAACTACAGTATGTAATTTAGGGTCTTATGTACATAATATTAAACATGTAAAAACAATTAGAAATCAGTTTCCATCCAAATTCGAAATATCTGTCTTTTAAGTTTTTGTACATTCTTGAAATTGGGTTTGATTTGGCCGTGGTTATCTCTGAGATTTATTACGCAATAAATTCCAAACCAATCATAAATCATCCGTCAGTTGTCTCATCCCGCCCCCCAGTGGCAGCGCAACAAAACCTTTCTGCTCCAGCTAAATCTGCCTCTTTGAGTCTGAGCCAACTCGTCTCTACATAGCCTTTTGCGATTAGCTACCCAGAGCTCAGGACAGCAGTGTTACTTAAAATTATTTTATTGTTTAGTGGAGTCTGAGAAACAGCTTTCTAGTCTGATGTTTAGAAAATACAGATCGTAAACTGGCTGAACCGCTTGGCTGCAACCCAGCGGAGGTTCTGCCTCCAGCAGGCTCCCAGCAGCGCTCGAATCAGGTTGACCGGCTCCAGAGCCCGGACAATCCAAGCCTTTGCGTGGAGCTGCAGGAAGAGGCGGCTTGTGAGCGGCCGGGCACCCTTCCTCACCCCTAACCCCAACCCCAAGCAGTCAGCTTTGCTACGCATAAACATATCCCCAATCGCGGAGGTGATGATGCGGGAAACAACACAATTTTAGCCGGAGGGGAACATTATTCGAGGCGGGCAAATACTTCTACACAACGCCAGAGAGACAGCCGGCTGGCACCGGCCTCTCCCGCTTTGAGGGTCGGTGTGTGAAAATGCTATTATCAGAAAAACAGAGCAGATTTATGTTTTCAATGAAAACGTATCTCAATGAAGAAAGGCAAAGCGCCAGCCTCCCGTTGTCATTCATCTCAGCTAACATTGCATGTAAAAGTTATGCTAACTATTCTACGAAGTAACATTAATATGAATCACAAAACATTTTGAAACTTACCATTCAGTGACCACCTGAAAAGAATCATTTTCAGCTGGCAGGGCTTCTGCTTTGTCCTCTGAATCATCAGAGGGCTCAAACATGTACGGCTGGATTAAATTTGTGGCAGCCATTGCTGAGCCAGGGAGATGTCAATCAAAGCGTTATCTGCCATGCCCACTCTGTCCTGGCAAGTGGTCTAAACAGCAAAATGAGCTGTTTTTAAACCAGGTTTTCTAATAGTTATGAATGGTTATTTTCACTCAGACTTTTGTGGATGATTAATGAGACACTCAACTTTGATATAATATATGCATTTTTACTATTTCAAGCTGTGTTTCCAAAGGCTTTAAACTCTGTGCTGAGAGTGTGATTCAACACTTTCACTTACTGTAACATACACAAAATACACAGTTTACCAATACATACCTAAGATCACAGTGTGCTCATAGAAGAGGCATACACATTGATATTATAATATAATATCCAGTACATCTTGAAATTGTTATTGAAAAGGATTTTCCAAATATCATCTCCATACAGTATATATGAGTATACAGAACATTTAACATTAAAACCAGTGTGCCTGTGTTGTTACATTAATCTCATGTCTTTATGTAATACAACATCTCTTGACTAATATATCAGAAAGTAGAGTAAATAATGTGACTATCACATCAACTTTATTTTGAAAATATACAGTTTTTAATAAAAGTAACATTCCTTAAATGCAAAATGATAATGCTTTAAAAACACACAATCTGCTTGAAAGGCCACTTTTAACAAAACTGATTACATTCTTAAACACACACACAAACACACACACATATATGTTTTTAATTAGATATCATTGTATGATACATATCTACGCACTTCTGCAATAGCAGAATTCGACTCAGTGGCGTGTGTTTCCGTCACCAGGCCAGGTGGCAACAAAACAGAAGAGATCCTCTCGTGTTTTTCTTTTGTTTAATGTCAAGTCACAAATAAAATTCACCAGTGAATTTTAAATGTTAAACTTGACTGAGAACTGAGGACGTGTCAAAGGAAAGTGACTCTCCATCATTTTCGAATGATGAAGAGGAACGCTTCATCTCCCGCCCCTCCCTCCAGTTCCGCCATTTTGACTGCGTCGGCGTTGTCGATTTGGATGAACCAGCCGCCGTGCAGCGCCGACTCAAACTTCCGCTGAGGCGACCCCTTCATGAAAAAGACGAAGGACAGGGCGTTCTCGTCGCTCTTGGAGATCTTCTTCAGCCTGCTCTTCTCGCAAGTCTACAACAAACATGGATATCCATCAGAGAGAGCACAGGTGGTCGTTCAACATCCTGGCAGTGAGATGATTGCTTCGCTCACAAGTATCACAGTCAACATTATCAACCTATCCTCTGACAGTAATTGGTCCCAGGTCAAGATCCCAATCCTACACTTTGGACTTTGATTTCTATGCAGCTCCTATTTTTAAATAACCCATAGAGAGAGACTCTCACTGCAGCCTGTTCTATTTTGTTCAGAAAATGTCGGCGTGCAATCCCGTTGTGGATGATAAACGAGGTGCAGACTTCTGTTTGTGTCACAGAGAGGTGGTAATGAGGAAATACAGTGAGTGCTGGACAGAGCAGTGAGTGACAACAACCCCGCCCACATTTAAGAGAATTGTTTGCAGTGGAAACACTATGGGTCCAGATACCATGTCTGAAGGGTTACTTTTGGTTCCAAAGGTACCATACCGAAAGTGTTTGGTGGAAACAGGGCTTGTGTGAACCTGAACTCAATCACTTAGTCACAGTTATTACCTCCACTTGTAGAAATACCCGGTCGTCTTCCTTGCAGCACCTGAGGAAGCAGTTGGACTGGCTGATGTTTAGGACCACTGGCAGTCCTCTGTAAGAGTTACCGGTTGACTTGTAGTAGTAGATGGTCATGTCCGCTGAACACAGAAGAAACAAAAGGAATTTCACGACTGAAAAGTTAAATTAAAAACTCATTAAGTATTTCTGTAAATTATTCCTGTGATAAGCAGATGGCACGTTGCTGCTCTGAATGACAAACCTGGGTTCGGTGAAGAAAAGATGGTCCCATGCGAACAGAGACCTTTGAGGTAATGGTGAGACACGACGTGTTCGACTGGAGTTTTCAACGATTTTAGCTGTTTGAAACTGTCACCTCCTCTTGGAACTGAAACCGACACAGGGAACAATCAAACAAGGGTCATCCTGTTTTTAAACCATTCTCCCCCTTTGTAGGAAAAAAAAGGAACAGGGGTGATCGATTCCTCTCTCACACTTATGTGTACATGTATAGGTTTTACCCAAAAATAGGGAGTTGCATCGCACATTAGCGATCTGTAACTTTGCTCTCTGATCAGAATTAAACACATAATGCAAAAACGTAACTCTTGACTGTTTTCTTAATGCCTAAAACATGTTGTGCCAAGAGGTCAACTTTTCATGTGCTAAAAAATTAATATTTTTTACTGTAGATACATTAAATACATTTATACTTTACTAGTTTTACTTTTAAAAAAGTGTTATGTTGTATTTGGTCCCTTTAAGTAAAACTTCTTAATACTTCCTCCACCTCTGCTCTTTGATACCTTTTACCTTGTCCGCTTTGTTTGTCCATGTGATTCAGTTTTCTGCTTCTTTAGCTCTTTTTTTTAATATTTCTTGATGTCAGATATTGAATGATGATCATCTCTGACTGCGCGAAACACCAGGGACAACGGTGCAAATAAGTCTATGACTGTTCTGTCCCTGTTTGTGATGTTTATATTTAAAGAAGAAAGGAGAAGACAGGGGATTAAAACCCAACTTACTCACCAAGCACCACCTTGCTGGATTCTGCCACCACCACAATGTCATTAAAGGTACATCCTGCCCCGTGACATTCCTGACATGGGCTCCCAGCATTGCAGCCTCTCCCTCTCACCACAGAGATACTGGTTTTCTTCATGGAAATGATGAACAGATCCCCCCTCTCCCCATTCTCCACATTCTCCACATTGTTTCCAGCAGAGCAAACGTCCTCCAAAATATCACCGTCCTCCTTCCCTTCTTCCTCCTGCCCCACACCGTTCTCTTCCAGGTCTTCCTCCCTCCTCATCTCCATGCTGAAACTGAGTGTTGCCGACTCCTTGTTGAAGGGATACAAAGTGTCTTCAGCGGGGAAGGACTGCTCAGTGTGTTCCTGCTTCCTGCTGGCCTTGTGCACCGTCTTGAAACCAGAAGGAGGAGACAGAGGTGGATGTGAGCATTGAGCATCTGCGTCTCTTTATGTCTGACACTTGGGTGTGTGTGGGTGTTTGGGTGTGTCCGTGTGTGTATCTGTCTTATTGGCTGTGAGAAACACCTTAATACACAGCTAATGTTAAAGTTGACCTATGTTGACCTATTTCTAGTGCCAACACAATGTAATTTAAAGGGACAGTCCAGATAATTTGAAGTGGCATTATATGAAGTACTTTTACATAATAAGTGTATTACCTACAGCGGGTGTCTATCGGGAGGACAGCCCTTTCAGATAGGAAAGGCTGGTAACGGCTCCAGTTCCTCTTGTCAAAGCCACAGGACTCCACTGACAAAAACAGTCATTTTGGCTTGCTGAACAGGTGAGCAGCAGGTCTACCACTGCCTCGATCAGTTAGTTTGTGTTATTATGTGAAATTGGAGAATCTGATCTAACTCTCTTGAACACCAAAGTCACACAATAACACAAACTAACTGATCGGGGCAGCGGTAGACCAGCAGCTCCTGTGTTCAGTGGTGTTAAATTACTGTTTTTCTAACTGGAGTCTGACTTTGAAGAGAGCGTAGACAATGTATTCGATTCCCCATTGAAAATAAACGCAGTAAGGTAAAATGGTGAAAATGTTCTGAATATATTCTACACATGAACTCTGTGAACATGATTTCTGTTTTGCTGCTGTAGTACATTAGCTTCCATGTTGGTACTCCTGTCTGCTTCCTCAAACTGGGGGCATGCTGACAGACCTCTACTGTATGTAATACACTGACTATGGGTGAGTACCTCATACAGCCTCACTTTAAACAATCCAAACTATCCCTTAATATAAAGACAGCGTTACGGGTCAGATCTTACTATATAATGACGAAAAATCTTTCTGTGGGTGTGTCCTCACTGACTTGGTCAGTCCATGTGAAATTTGGCACAGTGGTAGAGGGTCATGGGAGGATGCGAATGAAGCAATATTACATCAATTGGCCAAAGGGGGGCGCTATAGCAACCGATTGAAATTGCAAACTTTGAATGGGCATATCTCATGCCCCGTATGTCGTAGAGACATGAAACTTTGCACAGAGATGCCTCTCCTCATGAGGAACACATTTGCCTCAAGAACCCATAACTTCAGGTTATATAGATTTTCCGCCATTTTGAATTTTTTGAAAAAACACTTAAAATCGATCTCTTCCTAGGAAGTTTGACCGATCTGCATGAAACTCGGTGAACATAATCTAGGGACCAATATCTAAAGTTCCCTCTTGGCAAAAGTTGGAAAACTTACTAAAACTGACCTTCTATAAGGCAATGAATATTGTGGAGGGCATGGCTCATCACATAAAGGTGTATAACATCTCAAGGGTTTCACTGATCACCACGCAACTTTGTAGGCATATGACCACACATAATCTGAGGGGACCCCTCCATTATTGACCCCATCAAACAAAATGGGGGCGCTAGAGAGCTAATTTCTTATCTAGGCCTAACCGCCATATCGATTTTTACTAAACTTGGTAGATATGTAGAACAGGACGCCTCAAGGTGACTGGAGAAATTTAACTCTAATTGGCAACTGGGTGGCGCTATAACAACAGAAAAATGCTTAAAAATGGCTAATTTTTGGTATGACTAAGTCATGGTATGGTATGCTGCTGCAACAAGGGCTAGCT
Organism: Epinephelus lanceolatus; assembly: GCF_041903045.1. Taxonomy (NCBI): domain Eukaryota; kingdom Metazoa; phylum Chordata; class Actinopteri; order Perciformes; family Serranidae; genus Epinephelus; species Epinephelus lanceolatus. Next base: position 16,025,576 of record NC_135735.1, read on the forward strand.
GCACCTTTCCCATGTGAACTACCAGTGTGCCCCACTTATAAGTCAATACAACATATAAACACTTTAACTATCTGCCTTTCAACGTTCTACCTCAACTACTAATGTACAGTTTTAGCCCACTAACTATCCCACTATTGGCAATGGTACTACTGTACTTTCAATAAAGGAATCGTACTATCAAAACACAAAAACTCTGTCTGAATACATTGCTCTTCTTAATGGGTTCAGTTAACTATTTAATCTGCAATTTCCTATGACCTGTATCCCAAACACACACCATGTGAAACTGTACATGGGCAACTGTGCACTCAATGGGTATGGACTAGTTTTAGAATAATTTAAATAAAAACAATTAATGACATGTCAGCAAACACACTGAATACTTTTGCCCCCACGTGTGTCTAGTGGAGCCTCATGCAACAATATGTCCTGGAGATGCTGTGATTATCGCATCTGAAATATAAACTCTACCTTTAGTGTGTTCAATGTGGAGGACATGAACTCACCAGCATTGGATTATCTTTAGCTAACAGCTGTGCGAACTCCTCAGGTGGGATGTCCTGCAGGTCCATGTTGTTAATCTGCATCAGTTTGTCTCCTCTCCTGAAAGAAAAAAGCTTTAAACTTTATTAAAGGTTTTTGTATCAGTGTAATCAAAATATTTACTAAAGGGTTCTTTTCATTGGTTTTTAAAGGCTTATTTGCAAAAAGGTGATGTCACATACTCTCATCCTCCAGTTAGGGTTGAGAAGTATTTTAATCTAAGTCTGATGACAGCTGGTAGGTTGTTGTCTGATCAAACCACGCAGTCCTGATTAAGTTTTTGGGTGTTTAAATTTTAAAATCTAAAATAAATAATGTAATTTTTTTTTTTTTTTTTAAGACTCTGATGTTGCTTATTAAGTCATGATTATTTAATGTTATGGAGAAATACCTACAATTTGAAATGCTCTATCAAAAACAAACAAACAAACCAAAAAAAAAAAGAAGAAATAAGTTTAGTTACACGTGTTTTATTACTGCTGCAACAACTGGTTATTAATCTGCAAATTATTTTCTCAGTCCATTGCTTAATTATTTAGTCTGGGGAATCTCTAAAATCTCTCAAATCTCTTGTTTTTTAAGACCAACAGGGCAAAACCCCCAAAATACTGTGAAATAAATTACAAGAAAGAAAAGCAGGAAACCCCATTAGAGGATCTGAAACCAGCGAGTATTTGAAATTTTTGAACGATAGTTGTCTGAATTTATGAATCAATTACCAAAATAGTAGTCACTTATTTTTTTGTCAATCACAAAATCAATCAATTATTAGTTTCAGGTATAAATAACACTGTAAAAACATTTCTTGCTATTTATCAGCCCCATTATAAAGTAGTGTATTATTAGTGTTTGTTCTTCTGTCTGAACTTTAAATCATGGAATTTTTTTTTTTTTTGCCTTATTTATTCTTCTTACCTGCTAGAGTTTATTTTTAAATTTCCTCTTATATCAGAGTTTAAATTTTAATTATTTAACAGGTTTTTATAAACTTTACATGTAAAAAATTGCACCTCATTTATTTTTGTTTAATGTTCTTTCAATGCCTTTTGTCAAAAATTACATTTTGTTAAACCTTTTAATGCCTTCGTTCTCATGGTGTCTGTAATGTATCTTACTATTTGTTCATTTGTTAATGCATTTCTACTTTACATTTACAAAGTAAAACACTTTGTGGTCAGTGCTTGAAATGTGCCACACAATTAAAATACCTCTTATTTGTATTTATTCTTAAAATAGTATGATACAATAAATAGAGGTTTGGTGAGAGACTCTGAAAAAAAAGTTTGGTTATATTAGTCAAAAATAAAGCATCTGTGGAACAGTGTATCTGATTCATACCTGACAAACATCTTTTCTCCAATCTCTTTTTTGTACTTCACCACATTCTCCACTTCATACTGGTGTTTTCCGTCATGGATCTGGTGGACAATCAGCACGCCCCCCTTAACCCGAGAATCCTGACGTTTGGGAATGAATTAACAAATTTAACACCAACCAATATATACAATCATGAAATGCATCTGATCTCAGTGTATCTAGTGGTGTTCAGTGTTCAAAGATTGTGTCACCCACCTGCAGGTCCATGGTGCCGACAGCGTCTGTTCCTGATAATGTCAAAGACTTACACCAGTGACAGTGCCAGTCTTTTAAAGTGCGTTTGTGCTTCTGCTTTGTATGACCAGAAAGGGAAGTGGGAACGAAGGGCCACCGACGCGACCATGGATGTGGAACTGATGTCAGAAGGGGAAGTTAATGAAGATGAGTAAATCTTAAATGAAAAGGGGAAAGGGTGTATGAATTTTATTAGAAAACAGAACTTGAGAAAAAGGTAAGACGTAATCAGTGAAGTTATTTTATTGTTGATGCAGATTTTTCTAACAGCAGCAGAGGTCTCACTAATGAAGGTCATCTTACTCTGACATACACCATCCTGTACTGTGTGGCATAGAGCAGTTAACAAGTCATATGAAACGCCTTTTTATTCCTTTACTGCTTGTTCACTTCCTTTATTATTATCAGTAGCCCTCCAATAACCTGACAGCTACCACACTTACTGTCAAAAATTAGCATAAAGACACAAAACGCTGAACAGAGAGAAGAGGAAAGGACAACCGTCTCTTTTAGTTTGCCACATCAGACATGGGAACTACTGGAAGAATCTGACTTCCTCTGTGACAGTAGATAACTGTAGTCAAGAGTAAACAATAAAAATGTGATACTATGTGTGTCTGATGTATCCAGCCAGAAACGGAAGAGAAAAGTAACGGTTGTTCACAAACTGGGATGCTCAGTTTGTTGTGTTTTTGCTTCACGTTATGTCAGGGTGGTATTTTATTGAAAGGTAAACATGGCCAAACAGTGGTCCAGCTCTTTACCTGAGGTCATGGGATTCTGCCCACCCACTCAGCATGTGTTTTGTGGACTTGGATAAGACTTGCAACTGCATCCCTTGGGGAGTCTTGTGGGGGGTATTGCGGGATTACAGGGTACTGGTGTCTCTGCTACAAGCCATCCGGTCCCTGTTTGACCAAAGTGAGAGCAACATCCGCATACTTGGCGTACAGTCAAATGCTTTCTCAGTAGGTGTTGCCCTCCACCAGGGCTGTCCCATGTCACTGATCCTGTTTCTGATTTTCATGGACAGGATCTTGAGGTGCAGCCAGGGGGAGGAAAGGGTCTGGTTTGGGAAGCTCAGAATTGTGTTTTTGCAGATGATGTGGTTCTGTTGGCTTCATCACACTGTGACCTCCAGCATGCACTGCAGCCGAGTGTGAAGCCAAATTTGAGGTCATGGCTCTCTGCCAGAAGACGGTGGATTGCTCCCTCTGGGTTGGGAGACAGTTACTGCCTCAAGCGAGGGAGTTCTAGTGTTTTGGGGTCTTGTTCACGTGTGAGGGTAGAATACGAGTGAGTACGAGATGGATCTGCAGTTTGGTACGGTATCTGCAGTGATGTGAGCACTACACATTGTTGTGGTGTAGAGGGAGCTGAGCCAGAAGGCGAAGCTTTCGATTTACTGGTCCATCTACGTCCCAACCCTCACCTATGGTCATGAGCTCTGGGTAATGACCAAAAGAATGAGATTGCGAATACAAGCTGCCAAAATGAGTTTCCTCCGTGGGGTGGCTGGGCTCAGCCTTAGAGATAGGGTGAGGAGCTCGGACATTCGGAGGGAGCTCGGAGTAGAGCCGCTGCTCCTTTGTGTCGAAAGAGGTCAGTTGAGGTGGTTCAGGCATCTGATCAGGATGCCTCCTGTTAGAGGTGTTATGGGCACGTCCCACTGGCAGGAGCCCCCGGGGCAGACCCAGGACATGCTTGAGGGATTAAATATCTCATCTGGCCTGGGAATGCCTCAGGGGCCCTCAGCATCAGCGTCGCCAGACAGATTTTACTGGGGCACCTGCCCTAGTATTGATCTGCAGTGCCCCAGTAAAAATTTCACCAGTAAAAAATTCACTTCAGAGTTTTAACTCCACATAGCATACACAGTATATATATGGTAATTCATGCATGCGCTACTCCATTCACTCCTCGTACACAGTGCGCGCATGGCTACGGGCCAGAACAATGCATAGTGCGTCCAAATTCACACCTGTTCTTCTCTATGGATTTTCTCCGCAACCGTGCATCATAGCGAGAAGCACTTGTCGGTAGTCCAATGCTTTTACAGCGAAAAAAAATGATAAAGTTAGACTAAAATTATGTATAACAGAGCTTTCATACAGCTTTGCACACACATTACTCTTGGATGGATTACTCGCGAATGCATGCTCGCACAGAAATGCCACGCATATCACATGAAAGTGCAGGAGCAGAGCGTTCATGTGATACCACACACATCATTGTGCTGCCATCCCATCACGCTATAAATACAGATCAAGTGTCTACAAAATAAAAACCTGACAAATTTCTTTATAATCCATTATACAGATCTTGTTATCAGTCACTTCATATAGTGAGGAATATCGTATCTTACTACGTCTTAGGCTTGCGTGTGTTTCTCCCTGTCTATCCACATTTGTAGTCCGGCTTTCAAGATGCAAATATCTCCATATTGTCCAGTTGACACTCCATCAAACTTCGTATGACAAAACCAGCGCACTTCACCTTTGCGCACCCAGACAACTGTTGCCTAGTTATGCATGCATGACAGGGCCGTAGTCACCATACACATTGACAGGGACATGTCCCCCCCAATGCCCAAAATGCCCCCCGAATATATAACTGAAACTGAAAAACAAATATTATCTTGGAGGACATCATTGCACTTGGTTGACTATTTTTCTATGATCTTAGATGTAAATATTGCATGTTTCTTTCAGATAAAACACATTTTTGACTTGTGAATGAGTCAATGGAATTTCTTGCAATAATGAAAAAATACTGGCAATCATGTCCGCCTGGCACAAACCACATGTTTTGGACAACTGTGAAGTGACAGAATGTTCCACCATCATGGTTCTTATATTGTTTTGTCATCAGAAAAATGGCTAAAAATATCCGGTTTTGGTACCAGAAAAATGGCCAAAAATATGTGGTTTTGTCACCAGAAAAATGGCCAAAAATATCTGGTTTTGTCACCAGAAAAATGGCTAAAAATATCCGGTTTTGTTACCAGAAAAATGGCTAAAAATATCTGGTTTTGTCACCAGTAAAAATGACTAAAGATATCCGGTTTTGTTACCAGAAAAATGGCTAAAAGTATCTGGTTTTGTCGCCCCAAATTCAATTTTGCAAGTGCACAAGTAGGCCAAATGCATCAGTTCATTCAGGTGGTTAATCAAAGATCCAGTCAACAACATAATCTGATCTGATTGTATAGTTTAAAGCACTATTTAAGCTTTTTTATTATAAATAAGTGCTAAAAAAAATTTTGCTTGCGGGCTTGGCGCACTCGCATGTATTCTCTGTGCCCCAGCTGTGCCCCAGTACAGTCTTAGGTCTAGTGACGCCCCTAGCCCTCAGGAGGAGCTGGAAAGCATTGCTGGGTAAAGGGACGTCTGGGGTGCTTTGCTTGGCCAAGCTGATGAAAATGAATGGATGGATTGTGAATATTGTGATGTGTTTTCACTTAGATGAGTAAAATAACTCCACAAGAGTCCGTTGTCTTTACTTGCATATTAAACACACATATCTGAAGTCAGACGTCTTAGTACAGCTCGTATACATGGGCACAGAAGTACCAAACTTAGAGTGGCTTACGGTGGTTCAGCTTTATAAAGTATGTCTGTTGTCACATACAGTCCTGTGTAATCACACCACTACGGAGGAGCAAAATGATGTGTAATACTTGGTCCAGTCCATGTTACCATGAAACTCAGGAACAATCCAGTGTCAGCCCGGTCACCAGAAGAATATGTTTGCATTATACGCAAGTTTCTGAAAACTATGAATATGTAACATGTGCATGGTTTTTAGGTGTTAAATCAACATTTCTAAATATGTGGAACTACTTCTCCAACTAGATGTTATTTAAACTCCTTTCTCCTCCTTGCGGACTCTTGAAAAGATATTTTAATCTCAATGAGACTTTTACCAGCGTAAATAAAAGATGCTTATGTTACAGAAGTCTGTGTGTATACAATCATAAACATATCTGCTAGTGAAACACCTTTACTGCTTTTTACTCTTGGATGAGTTGTGTTACTAAATTTATACAGGCACACACACAAACAAACACATGTATACACACACACACACACACACACACACACACACACACACACTCTGAAGCTATTTCAAGCTTTCCCCGTTGAGCCAGTGAAGTCCGGCTAAATCTGTAGGCACTGAGGTGGATTGAGTTACATGAGAAGCACACGCCACTGTCACAAAACTTCAGGTCTACCACCATCCACTGAAGCTGGCACCAATCTCAACTCAACCAGGTACTGTCACACACTGAACATACACTGTATATACAGTACGTAAGATTCTTCATGATGTGCGTGTCTGTTTCATCATTGTAGCAGCTGAGGTTGTTGAGTAATGTTGACCTCTACAGTGCACTTGTTTAATACTGGTGTGAATGTGAGATGACAAACAGCTGAAATCAGATGAAGTTTGCTCATGTTGCGGTGTTTAAAACTGAAATCTTTAGTTTTGAGTTTTGGAAACTGGGATTTAGCCATGTGAATGTTTTATAGAAACAAAAATGTGCATCATAATTAAAGCTGCCTCCTAATGTTCTTTGCTTAATGTGAATAAAAAAAAACTTAAAATGAAAGTACTAAACACACGTAAACTATCCACTGATGTATCAGAGTAAACCACCATTGAGTGTGACATTTGACAGTTTAAGGAAGTGACTCTGGTTACAAAACAGGCTTTGAAAGTACTACAACCTGTCCCACCCTTGTTCCTGACTGTATGCGTATAACACTATCCTTTCTCTGTCTATTGTCTCCGTGTGTGTGTGTGTGTGTGTTTCAGATGGTGATACTCGATGTGTTAATAATAGGGGCTGGTCCTCATGCCTTGACCCTTGCTAGCCTGCTATCCAACACCGACCCTGATGCAAACTCAGACCCAGGACATGACTCACCCCTCTCCCCTTTCTCCTCGGACCCTCTGAGGCCTCAGACAAACCAAGAGACACCCAACAACAACAAACGCTGCAGCGGCAAGAAGAAAAGGAGAGCGAGAGCTGGTACCATGTGCTTCACTTTACTCACTAAATCATAATCATGAGATACAATTTCATAAGTCTGACTTATTGTCATTCAACCCAGATTCCAAAAACGACGGGACGCTGTGTAAAAACCAAATGCATTAATTTGCTAATTCTTTTTGACATACAGGGGAAACAAGTACTCAGCAAGTCACATTTTTATTATTATGCATATTTCCAATGCAGCTATTCACATGAAATTTAGACCAGATATTGATATTAACTCAATAAGACACTAAAAAGGAAATCTAGCATTTTAATTCATAAAAATCATGTTCAGTGAAGTGGACTGACACAGGAATAAACGGACTGAATGCACCAACTGCAATTTAATTTATCCATGGATAAGCCTTTGTTCACAATGCCAGCTTCAAAACATTCTCTGTATGAAAAAACTTCTCTCACAGTGTTTAGTCCAACTAAAACCGGACTTTTAAAATACATGTAAACATGTTAGTCCGACTGAAAACGTATGTTGGTCAGACAAAACAAGCCATTTTGAAGACGTTTTTTTATTGTCTTCAAAATTGGTCAAAGTATTAATCAACTGATTATCAAAACTGTTAATTACAGCCTTATTTGCAAATTAGAATCTGAAAACAACTCTAGCTATTTCCTCGTCTTGACTTTGTGAGACATACAGTACAGGCCAAAAGTTTGGACACACCTTCTCATTCAATACGTTTTCTTTATTTTCATGACTATTTACATTGTAGATTCTCACTGAAGGCATCAAAACTATGAATGAACACATGTGGAGTTATGTACTTAACAAAAAAAGGTGAAATAACTGAAAACATGTTTTATATTCTAGTTTCTTCAAAATAGCCACCCTTTGCTCTGATTACTGCTTTGCACACTCTTGGCATTCTCTCGATGAGCTTCAAGAGGTAGTCGCCTGAAATGGTTTCCACTTCACAGGTGTGCCTTATCAGGGTTAATTAGTGGAATTTCTTGCTTTATCAATGGGGTTGGGACCATCAGTTGTGTTGTGCAGAAGTCAGGTTAATACACAGCCGACAGCCCTATTGGACAACTGTTAAAATTCATATTATGGCAAGAACCAATCAGCTAACTAAAGAAAAACCAGTGGCCATCATTACTTTAAGAAATGAAGGTCAGTCAGTCCGGAAAATTGCAAAAACTTTAAACGTGTCCCCAAGTGGAGTCGCAAAAACCATCAAGCGCTACAACGAAACTGGCACACATGAGGACCGACCCAGGAAAGGAAGACCAAGAGTCACCTCTGCTTCTGAGGATAAGTTCATCCGAGTCACCAGCCTCAGAAATCGCAAGTTAACAGCAGCTCAGATCAGAGACCAGATGAATGCCACACAGAGTTCTAGCAGCAGACCCATCTCTAGAACAACTGTTAAGAGGAGACTGCACGAATCAGGCCTTCATGGTCAAATAGCTGCTAGGAAACCACTGCTAAGGAGAGGCAACAAGCAGAAGAGATTTGTTTGGGCCAAGAAACACAAGGAATGGACATTAGACCAGTGGAAATCTGTGCTTTGGTCTGATGAGTCCAAATTTGAGATCTTTGGTTCCAACCGCCGTGTCTTTGTGAGACGCAGAAAAGGTGAACGGATGGATTCCACATGCCTGGTTCCCACTGTGAAGCATGGAGGAGGAGGTGTGATGGTGTGGGGGTGTTTTGCTGGTGACACTGTTGGGGATTTATTCAAAATTGAAGGCACACTGAACCAGCATGGCTACCACAGCATCCTGCAGCGACATGCCATCCCATCCGGTTTGCGTTTAGTTGGACGATCATTTATTTTTCAACAGGACAATGACCCCAAACACACCTCCAGGCTGTGTAAGGGCTATTTGACCAAGAATGAGAGTGATGGAGTGCTGCGGCAGATGACCTGGCCTCCACAGTCGCCGGACCTGAACCCAATCGAGATGGTTTGGGGTGAGCTGGACCGCAGAGTGAAGGCAAAGGGGCCAACAAGTGCTAAACACCTCTGGGAACTCCTTCAAGACTGTTGGAAAACCATTTCAGGTGACTACCTCTTGAAGCTCATCGAGAGAATGCCAAGAGTGTGCAAAGCAGTAATCAGAGCAAAGGGTGGCTATTTTGAAGAAACTAGAATATCAAACATGTTTTCAGTTATTTCACCTTTTTTTGTTAAGTACATAACTCCACATGTGTTCATTCATAGTTTTGATGCCTTCAGTGAGAATCTACAATGTAAACAGTCATGAAAATAAAGAAAACGCATTGAATGAGAAGGTGTGTCCAAACTTTTGGCCTGTACTGTAGTTTAATTTATGATTCATTAACAAAACTATGAATCAATAAATCTGTCTCATTATTTGGACTTTGTCTCCTTCTGGCACTGGACGTCAAAATGCAACACATTGTCACTCCGACCTCGTCACATGTTGACATACTTGGTCATGGACTTTCCACGTCCACATACGACGTGCAAGGTACCCTGGGTACGTTGGTTGTTGACGTTCTGGGACACCGTGTCAAGTTCTGCCTGTTACATGTATTGTCGTCTTCGAAATGCACTTTCGTTTTCACAGGAAATTTTAACATTTAAATACAGTCTCTTTGAAAATTAAAGCACTACGTCCATACAACAACAAGAACCGACGTTTCTTTTTTTTACCCCAACAACAAAAACACGTGGTTGGATTTAGGAAAAAAGTGTAGGGTTTGGCTTTCTGATCTTACGGGACGTGAACACCACTCTCCTGGGTGAAAGTCAGTGTTTGTTGAACCCACCCGCCCCACTCGGATTTTCACCACCTTAACTTTCGTTCTTGTCCTGCCATGTTTCCACCTGACACCGGCATGTATCATGGTGACGTTAAGGGATGTCTTTATTCGTCAGTGTCTGACGCCACAAGTCACTGCCCAATCAGTTCCTCCGGTCAGATGTTAAATTTAGATTGGGAAAAAATCAGGTTCACACAATTTTTTTTATATTTCTAAGGACATTAGAATTTCACATTGTGTGGACGTTAACATTATGACGTTTTGCAGACGTTGGGTTTTGTTCTCCATACCTCACCTATATATCATTACTCTACGTCAAGATGACGTTGGCATGAGATGTCTGGAAGACGTTGAATTTTGCTGACTTAATGTTAAGGGCAATAGTAAGTGAACCCAAATGCAGACACGAGCGGGAGTCAGGAATCAGCTAATTGTATTTATTGTAGAGCCGGGGATACAGGGGTTGGAGGTAGGGCAGCAGGTTGGGGAGCGGATCCAGAGGGAGAGCGTGGTCAGGGACAAAGAGGTATAATGATGGCTGAGCGGTTTGGGTAATTCCAGTGGGGATGAGGAGGCAGGGCCGGAGTCAGGAGCGGTGAGACTGAAGACACACAGGAGCAAAAATTAGTCACGGGAAAAAACTTTCAAAAAACAGAGCGCAAATTCAAGGCTTGAGCATAACACTATGTAGAGATTACGATCTGGCAGGGTGGAGATGGCAGAGCTGAGTATAAGAAGAGGTCTTGATTATGGCAATGAGGTGCACCTGGTGGCTCCGCCCTGACTCCGGCATACCTGCAGACACATACACACACACACACAGAAAGAGAGAAGGGAGAGGGAGGAAGACGGCTACTGTGACGTCATTCCAGGGGCCGATGTAACACTTAATGACACAACTTAAAACCAGCAAAATATCAACATCAACTGTCATCAGTGTTCCATGTCAAAATGACACTGACACATTTTGGTCATCAAATGTCACAACCTAAAGTGAACTAAATATCAACACTGAAAGATGTTGGTGGCCAGCTACGTCAATTGCTATCTTGATGTAGTAAGTAATTGCTTTTTTATTAGTTTGTTGTAATTCTGACTTTAAATACACTCAAATTATCCTTTTTGACTTATTAATACTTCTGACATATCAGTCCTGGTTGTCATCTGGCTGACCGGCCACACGTTTGATTTGATCCCAGCAGTAATGAGTTTAGGTTTAGTTTCACTTCTTTCATTCATTACATTTGAACTGCGGTGTCAGATTTCAGTGGTGACTCAGCAATCAGGAACCAAAAACGAGAAACAAGGAACCAGACTACCTTACATATAAAACACCAAATAAATGAATGCCGCTTTGTTACTGCTAATACTTCTGCATTTTGAGACTCATGTGATTTCCAACAACCAAGCAGAATTTTGCTTCCTTTTTTTCTCGTGTGGCCTCACAGTTCAGTTTTATGTGGTTTGTGATTAGTCTCCACAGGCCTGACACTGGAGGAGCGACTAGAAAAGTCAATGGTATCAAAGAGGGTCAACTGCCAGCCGATGAATCTTCGAGTGGTAGACTCCTATGGAGAGTGGACCTCTCTGTGGGAGAGCCAGTTCACAGCTCTGAACATCCCTCATCTGCGCTCACACACACTGGTGCACACAGACCCTCTCAATAAGGTATAAACACAAACATCAAGGAAAATCACTTTACATTCATGTAAATAAGCACTTACATGTATCTTTTCTTTGTCAGAAAGCGCTGCAGGAGTTTGTTATAAAGTCTGATCGTTCAGCGGAGCTTCACAGTCTTCCAGATCAGATTTATATTCTGGATGAAAACGCATTTTTCAATGACATGAGGCTCGGACAGAAGGAGAGGAAACGTCTCAACATCACCTCAACACTGAAGAAGAGTTTATCCTTCAGTCTGCCAGGAACCAAACTCAGTGTGGATTTCTTTAAAGATCAGGTCAGACACAGTGATTGTATGTGTGTGTATGTGTGTGTATTACAGTACTCATGTTGTGAGAACAGAAATCTGTTTACACACTCAAATTGTGGGGACTCGCCTTCAAGTTCCCATAATAAAAATGATGAGGTTGTTAGAGTTAGGGTTAAGTCTGCAACAACTGAATATAAGTCAATGTAATGTCCTCTAAAGTGATGGAAGATGATGTGTGTGTGTGTGTGTGTGTGTGTGTATGAGGGGTCAAATGTTTCACCCAACCACACTACAACGCGTCACTTGCGCCTACTTAGGACACATCAGATCTAATCAAACCGCGTGAGCGCACGCCTACATTTTACATAGGGTTACTATCGAGACACGAGTGTTACACACACGCCCGCTACATGACGCGCAGGCGTTGTGCGCTCCACTCACACGACGCGTTCACACATCTTATCAGTATGCGTGCACAGCGTGTTACAAACGCTACACATACACTACACCTGCGTGTCTACGCACGCACGTCCGATTAGCAGAGTTAGCATAGCGATGCTACGTGTCACACGTCCATAACACGATGCATTGTTGCTTCAAGAGTTGACACTTTTGACCCCTGTGATTACATGATGTGTCTACACACGCACGTCTAATAACCACACGTCTAGGCGTGTGCAGGCATTGCACGCGCATTGCATGTGTAATAAGTACACAGTGAAAGCACGCGCAGTGCACGCGAAGCAAGTACACAGTGATGGTTGCACACGCAATTTACACGTGTCAAGTACGCAGTGAATGCACTGTGTGTGTGTGCTGATACGTTTGACCCCTCATAGTGTGTGTGTGTGTGTGTGTGTGTGTGTGTGTGTGAGAGAGAGACATAGATGTGAAATAGTTTATATATTTGTGGCTCATTTGTAAAGATGAGAGTTAGAGCTGGAGTTCTTATTGCCCAGCAAACTTTCTGTCGCTGCCGTCTCCAGAGCTGCTCTCCTCCCAGTACTGGCAAGACAGTTGGCCCTACATCTGCCCAGTTAGCATGAGCTAGCACAGCAGCTAACATCTGACACCATGCCATTAAACAGTGCCAGCGAATTTACACGAACACTGAGGGGGTTTCATTTCAGAGATCTGGCCCTGGATCCCAGTACAGTTGACACCCAAGTCCAGTTCTTTTTGATTAGTGTGAACACTAACACAGTTTACTGTACCCAAGCAGAGTACGCCAATCTGTGCTTGCATCAACTTAAAAAGGTGGTATCAAGTAAGGGTCATGTGTACTCCAGTATGGTACACATCAGGTGTGAAAACCAGCTCTATCAAAATATAGAAGTGGGCTGCTATTTAGAGTGACAACAAGGAGATTTCGATGCCGGCTCCTCCTTCAACCAATAATCATTAGGTAACAGTAGCCATGTGAGGAACAGTTAACCCTGTCTTCTGACTCTCTGTCAGAGTCTTGCAACTGTCCCCGGTGCAGAGCTCACACTCCTGCAGCAGCAGATACAACCCATACAGTCTGATAAGAAGTCGATTACAGTGTGTTTCAGGGAGTTGGCAGTTCAGCATGTCAAGATGCCTCCAAAACTCTTTTAAACGACCCAGCCCTAATGAGTATTGAGTAGAGTACTGAGAGATGGACAAACACATTGTTGGTTCTGGTCTTCGTTGGATTTACTGACAGTTACAGTAGATGGAAAAATATTTGCAAGCTTCAGGCTTTAGGCAGCATAAGCGCCTAAATCTGAGCATGTTTCCTGAGTTGTTGAGTTGATGAATCTGAAAACGCAGGTGGACAGATACAACCTGGACAAAGTGCTGACGAAGGGAACAGTGGAGCGCATCACTCCTGTGACTGAGGACAAGGAAGAGATGGAGGAAGAGACTGACAGGATAAAAGTGGATGAGGCCGTGAGAGTGACTGAAGGGAAGAGGGTAAAATATTTTCAAGTCCAACTTCAAGATGGTGTCATCCTAAAAGCCCGCCAGGTTGTTATGGCGACAGGTCCAACCCGTGCCCAGATGGCAAACATTCCTTCATGGGTGAAAGGTATTGGAGAGAGCTACCCAGACGAGCGCTTGCAACACACAGTGCACCTCATGCACCACCTGCCAACTGCTCGGCAAAAACTAAAAGACATTCAGAAAGAGACTTCCTCCACTCAAGGTAAGAATGATTTCTTTTGGAGGTTATGTGATTTCACAATAAGACAGAGTAGCTTGGCAGGGAAATGATGTTTCAGCAAGGGTTATGAGGATAACAGGTATAACACTGAATGTTGTGTTTTCTTTTGCCAGAATATTCAATAATACTTTGCTTTCACTTGAGGTCTCCATGTTTCTGCAGACGTCAGTGGTGATTTGATGCCCCATCCTCACTGCAACACTTTCTTTTGACAGTTCTTTATGCCTGTGTATAGTGGTGGAATGTAACTAAATGAATTTACTTGACAATTATAAAATACTTGTACTTACCTGCTACATTAATATGGTATGACAGCTTTAGATAGAGATAAACAGATAAATGTAAAATGTATCATGAGTTTCTAAAATGATGTATTGTTAAAGGTCCAGTGTGTAAGATTAAGGCTGATATATTGGCAGAAATGAAATCTGATATAATAAGGATGTTTTCTTTAGTGTATTGTCACCTGAAAATAAAAATCATTGTGTTTTCGTTACTTTAATGAACTTGAAATATCCACATAGGGAGCGAGTGTTTGTCTACTGAGATTACCATGTTGCGTCATCATGTTTCAAACCAAACACTGGCTCTAAATAGGGCCATTTGCATTTTTTGCATCGGCCACCATAGTCAGCAGCCCCTTCGCGATGAGCAGCATCAGAAAAACATTTTTTTTTTTTTTTGGTTGGTGAAACTGCTTCTTCGGTTGTCAGTTTGTTTTGGAGAGGAAGAGACCTCAGAGGATAATTCAACTCCCAGTAAAAACCTCTGAATGTATGAATGGATCTTAAGTTATCAGATAAAGATAAGATAAGATTAGCAGGTACTAGGTTATGTACAGTGTGCCAAACAGCATCAGAGAAACACTGATTTGTGATGAGAAACTGCTTTATTTTGTATTTTTACTTGTTTTAATGACCTGGCCAGTCTGTTTTGAGAGGAAGAGACGTCTGCAGATAATTCGGCTCATGTTAAAAATCTCCTGAAACTGAGAGAAGTTTCAGCTGGTTGCAATCTGCAATCCTCACTGTTAGATGCCACTAAATCCCCCTAAATCTTAGACACTGGATAAAGCCTTAATTACCAAATATCAAAGTTTATAAAGTATGGTAGTTAAAGCTCCACCTTGACCAGCTACAAAGCATTAATAATAATGTTATAGTAATAATAATCAGATAATATAACAGATGATGCGGTAACATTACAATGACAGGGGCCGTTCTGCTACCGAATGAGTACTTTTTACTTTTCCTACTTTTTGTTGCTCATAATTTTCTACTTTTAACTTAAAGCTATACTATGCAGGATTGTTTGTTACTGATTATAAGCACACTCGCTAGCAAAAGTTAGGTAAAGTAAAGCCAACCGCAATTCACTCTCATTTGGCATTTTGCTCAGCTATATTTGCGTTTTTTTGGCACGGTGTCTCTTAAATTCCTGCTGTGTACAGTCTGGCACCTGGTTGCTACTTTTTTTATAAAGACCCGCCGTCACCTGAGCACTGTGTTGGTACACTCCTGTAACGTCCCAAACACTGAAAATAAGAAGAAAATGAGAAAATACAGACAGATGGCAGAGTCTCTACAGAAAAATTCACAAACTATAGGCGCATCATAAGTGATGATTCAGAGGAATTACTTCTGTATGAGTCTATGCATTGTTCTTCAGGAAAATCCTGCATAGTACATCTTTAAGTAAAGTTTTGAATGCAGGACTTTTTACTTGTTAACAGAGTATTTTAACACTGTGATATTGCTACTTACACTTAAAAATAACTTTTCATCATATTTGCTGAAACTGCCACTATATACTCACAGCAGTAACAATCCAGTCTCAAATATAATCCAGCACAAATATAATACTGGGAATGGAAATAAAGTTTCTTTGACTAAAGAGGTCCTGACTGAACTATATTTTTTACCTGTGTTCAAAGTTTATGCTGTTTGTAGTGAGACAGAAAATCTGAAAAAAAAATTTGTCCCTCTGCCTCCTCATAGAATCCACCGCAACTAAAACAACCAATCACAGTTTGTGCACTACAAAGAGGAGGAGTTTGTAAAACTGTGTGGATGTAGTGACAGTTACAGCAAATATGACAAAAAGTTATTTTTTATTAAAGTTACCAACTACAGCTTTAAGTAAAAGATCTAAATTCTTATTCCACTACTGCCTATGTGTGTGTAGAACTGTGTGTAGTGTGTGAGGCAGGGCAGAGAGTATTGGTAGTTGGTGGAGGTCTGACCAGCGCTCATGTCGTCTCAATTGCCCTGCAGCAAGGTGCCAGCCATGTCACATGGGTCATGAGGAAGCACCTTCAGGTCTAGTGACAGTGTGACACTGCATGAAGACCAACCATTACTGGAGATATACACCTGTCTACCTCCAGCACCTGGATCAGTCTTCTTTGTTTGCTCCGCAGTTAAAGCAGTTTGATGTGGGCGACGTGGAGAGCTTGGTGGGCCGTTACTCTCACGTGGAGCACGGCATCAAGATGGATGGCCAAGCCTACCTGCGGCAGTTCTACAATGAACGTAGTCTCCACAAACGGCTGGCTATGATTCGCCAGGCGAGGAAAGGAGGAGCCGTAACACCAGAGGCCTATATCCACCTGCAGCCGTTCATTCTGAATGGACAGGTGGACGTGAGGACATACTGTCAGGTACATGTGCATCTAGGCTGGAGGCTAGCTTTTGAGAGTGAAATGAGATAAGGTGAGGTACGTGGTGAAGTTTCTGTCTGAATCTCATGCAGGTGAGTGAAGCCAGCTGGTGCTACAGGAGTCAGGCCTGGAGCCTCTCCCTCAGCACTGGGGACCACTGGACTGGAGACATGATCTGGCTCGCCACCGGCTGCAAACTTGATGTCAAACAGGACCCTTTACTTTCTGAGGTGATGAAGGAATTCCCCATTCAGGTGGGTTAAACATACAAATAATAATAGCATGTGTCATATTTGTAACCTGAACATGGCAGTCCTGACGGATTCATTACATGTGTCCCTCCATCAAGGTATTAGATGGCTGGCCATGCATATCAGAAAGCTTACAGTGGGCAGAAGGGTGCCCGCTCTACCTGATGGGGCAGTACACCGCTCTACGGGTAGGTTGTCTACTATTTCTATTATTTTGATGTCCAAAAGTAGTTCTTTACAATAATATGTCATTTTCCCTGCACACAGGTTGGACCTCATGCAGTAAACCTGGCAGGTGGACAGGCTGCCAGCATGCGGATCGCCAAAGACATCATGCGCCATCAACAACACGACAACACAGAGGCTTCTGAACTGAGTGGGGAGAAATCTAAAACTGAAGAATATATTCAACAGATGCAAGGCCTGCTGTGGCTTTAACTTTACAGTTTAGCCTGAGAGGCTCGTGAGTGAGCAGTCATCTATTCTTGATTATCCAGGTCAAAGGAAAATAAAATCAGCCCTTTGTGGCTTTGATTAAATGGAATGAACTTAAAATGCTGTATATCTGAGTTTTTGTGAAATATAATATCAGTGCTGCTTCAAATAAATTAATGTTTTTTTAACTGCCCAATATTTTTAAACATATAGGGGACAGTGCCCGATGAGGCCTCTATTATCAGGAATTAATGGACGACAGGGAGCGCTTTGGTCTGTCACCTCTGCAAAGGTCATTAAAGGATAACTTCAGCATTTTTCAACCTAGACCCTATGCCCCTATGTGAATATGTGAAGGAGAGTGATGTAAACAACATTTTCTGAAATTGGTGCACCATTGAGCTTGACAGCATTAGCCGAGCAGCCGCGCACTGACCGTAATGGAAGCACATGGGGCAACTGAACACCGTCACTGTATGTCCATCAAAAGTAGTCGTTTTTACTGCAGATTGGCTCAGGTTGTTATTATTAGTGTCTGGAGCTTCTCTTTACCTTTCACTTGTCCGGCCCTTTTGTTATTGTCCCATCTGGTGACACTTCGAAATCTCATGAGACGAGATTTGCTGCTGGAGGACAGCCTTGAAAAACGTGAGTTGGAGGGAAAGTTAGCAGTAGCTGGTATAGCTTGTGCTGGAACAAAGAAAAAGTGGTTTAGTGTTATCTAAACTATTGGAAAAAGATAAAAAAACAATGGTTTGGGTTTGCTCTTACCTGAATTGTGCCAACAAGACGACAGGCCGAACTTCACGCAGCTTTCACAGACTGCCTTTTTTGGGATATGGACACGCTAAAGTTGTGGCTAGTTGTGCTGCAGATGGATCCGAACACTCCTGTGGATACATCGTGCCTTGCAGTCCATCGGGTCTGCAGTGACCATTTTGACCAGGACGACTGCATCTCAAAGAGGAGAGAGGATCCAAAGTACATTTGGTTCCAAGAGTAAGGCTACCTGCGACAGACCGAGCGGAGACAGGCTAATGCTATCAGCAAAAGTTATTATGAAGTGACGTAACATTACACATGACAGCGTAACAGGATAATGGTAAAAATCAATAAATGATTAGTCATTACAAATTATAAATGGATTCAGGACTGTAATCAGTCTCTATCTAGAATGATTCCCCATCTTCAGCAGTTGACATTCATAGTAAAAAACTTGTTTTGTACTAGGGATTGATATTCTGTCCCAGGAGCAGGAGGCTACAGGAATCCTGGGAAACTGACTTGTTTTTAAGGTAACTTCAGCCACCATCAAAAAGCATTGGTCATATTTCAAAAACACTAAGCAAGGAGAAGTATGCACGGGTTCCCAACCTAATTACTTTAGTGTATTATTTGTCAGTATTAATACTTATAAAGGCAAAAGAACACCTTCTGTGTAAATTAACTCGTGATGCACTGGTCAACTCACAACCTGTGGGACTTGGATCAGGTGGATTTCGGTAAGCTTACTAGAAAATATCATGGGTTTCTTCACAGTAGTCTTCCAAGTATATTATTCATGACTTACAGAAACATTGCGTGCAGTAATCCACCCACCCATACAATAACAATTTGTGGAAATACCTAAAGTAATTGTGAGATATCCATCATCATCATCATCATTAGCAGCAGCCCTGAGATCAGCTGATCTGCTCAGCTGATACACTTGCAGCTGATTGCTGCCGTCAGATCGGTTCGTTGGCAGCTGTGTCCCAGCAGCTGATTTGCCATGAAGAGTATTTTGGAACTGGGAACCCCCTGTGATTGCGTAACCTTTCCTATTATTACGTCATGTCATGTTAGTCAGCAGAATTTGATTTTGGAATTTTCCTCTGACATGTGTCTCCTGCTCAGCATAGTTTGGGTCATATTTGTCTGATTTGTAGAAGATAGGATACTTTTAGAAACAAACTATTAAAACACCAATAACAGTCTGAATTGCAACAGTGATAAATAGATGCTTCTGGGGTGGTACTCCTGCCTGATCTCTAAACGGGGGGTATGCCGACTGACATCTTACTGTATGTAATGTACTGACTGTAGATAAGCACCTAATATAGCCCCACTTCAAAAGATCTGAAGTTTCCCTTTAATATATTAAACATTGCTGCATTAAACTGGTACAGCTCCTTTAAGGATCCTGCAACAGAAGGAAGCACTAGACATGTTTTTTTTTTTACTGATAATAGTTCCTACTTTGGTCACTAGATGGCGACAGCAGGGCAGTGTCCAGAAAACTACAGCTCCATTTCGCCCTCCACAGATGTTGATTTAGGTTTACAGATAATAAAAAATCACATAGAAATCCAGAGATATCAGGGATATAAAATCTGCTGGTGCTGTTAAGTTTGCATAAACTCAAGCTGAGCCCAGAAGGCTTTGGTTTAAAAACTGCATTATCACATCTTATGAAAAATTCCCCTGTTTTCAAAGAGAGGAATTACCCCGACTGCTGATGTGTTTTGATGTCCCTTTCTTTTTTTCAACTATGTACATTTACTCAAGCACTGTGCTTTTTTTTATTATTTTTTTTAAATATATTTCTATGTTATTCAGCTTTTATTTAACCTGGAAAAGTCCCATGCAGTCTCTTTATAAAGGAAGTCCTGGCCAAGACAGCAACATGCAGAATTTCACATAAAAAAAACAATCAGCCAGTTTGTGACAAACAGTGCTTGAATACATTTTTAAGTTACTTGTATATTACTTGAGTATTTTTATTTTCTGTTTCTTTATACTTCTACCTCAATACATGTCAGAGGGAATATTTCTTGTTTTACTCCAGTACATTTATTTTATTACTTTAGTTACTACTTACATTGCACTTTTGGATTTTTAATACATAGTATAATGCACAAATAAATTATGATCTATTATCATAGGTCAAGATATGATGAGACTTTACTGATCACTGAGGGAAATTCACAAGCTACCACACAGTAAAGCAACAAATGAGCTCCACCTTCACAAGCTTTCACTTCCATCACTTCTCACTGTAATTGTAGAAAAAAGGAAAGTTCTAGAAAAAACAACTGTTCATTTGTAGCAGAGATGTGCATGTTGTTAGAATAAAACAAATAATAATAATAAGATGAAGGACAATAATTAATCTCAAACAGTTTTAATAACATTTACCCAAAACTAAAATGTGTTAGGTTGTGCCATTCTACATAATAAAGACTTGACTTTGAATAGTGTTTAATATTTCATTCAGTCATCACACATAATACAGTAAATATTAACAATACAAACAGTATAATAGTATAAAAGAACAGTATGGTGACTGAAAAGGCTCAGCCAGAAGCAAAAGCTCACCCGTCCTGCAGTATTATCAATTTAAGCTGCCTCCCAAGAAAAAATAAAATAAAAAAGAAATAAGATATTCACACTTGTAACCTTCAAAATTAGTTGTGTAAACCATTCTTTAAAAAAAAACCCAACAACAATAAATTACACAATTAAAACTTTATATTGCCAGTGTTCCCCTATTAAACCCCAGCAATAGAAAAACATCTAATTTTTTAATGTCTTTTAGTTTTTTGTACATTAGACATTTCTTCTCCTGAACATTATTTGCATTATTTTGTAATATACCAAATCATTAAGTTTCATCGTCAGGGCATTTAGACACAGTGAGTTGTAGTGTGATTGTAGTAACCAGCCTGGTAAATAATATCTATGTCTATCAAGTATAGATGTAATGATATATTTTGATGCTAGTATTTTAGGCGGCACTGTGGTCCTCACAGCAAGAGGGCTCCTGGTTCGAACAATGGGGTGGGGGAGTCCTTCTGTGCAGAGTGTGCATGTTCTCCCTGAGCCCTGAGTTCCTCCCACAGTCCAAAGACTTCAATGACTTCAAAGATTACTCTGTTATTTAATTTACAGATATGTAATTGATAACAAGACTGATTAGTTGAAATTAGTTTTTTCATGATGTAAAAATATCATATTTTTGCTGGTTTTCTAAATATGGGATTGCTACTTGTGATTTCAATAAGTACTAAGTTTTAGTGCTTTCTGCTGCATGTTTGATTACATAACTTTTTATTTCAGGCCTCAGGGAATGGAAAATATAATAGTTTGCTGTTTGTCTGGCTCCTACTTTGTTAGTCTCTCTCTGAAGAACTTAGAAAATGGCCTCAAGAATACAGTAAATCACTTTTTGAATAATTTACCACATGGCTGTCGGATGATTTTAAAGGTCCAATGTGTAGGATTTAGTGTCATCAAGTGGTGAGATTGCAGAACTGAAACTTCTCTTGTGTGCCAAGCGTGTGTGAGAACTGTGGTGGCCAATGCAAAAAATGCAAATGGCCCAATCTAGAACCAATGTTTGGAAGATCCAACTCAGTGTACAGATATAAACGGTTCATTCTAAGGAAACAAAATCATATAAAAACATGGTCATGTATATTATACACCATTTCTGCCAACAGATTCCTCTAAACCACACAGGACCTTAAACTTATAGTGTAGCTCTGCACTCTGTATAACTGTAGCAGTCGTACTCCCACCGCTCTGTTGACCGAGGGTAATGTGGCAGGTTGTAGATTTGAAACCCAGATACTGTCCTTAGATTGCCAGACGTTCCACCTAGTGTATTTGAGTTGGCAGACGCAACTTAAATCTCCCAGTGTGAGTGGACAGGACTAAGCTACACTCCCAGCATGCCTTTCAGCAGGTGTGTTTGCTCACACTCACATGACTTTTGGAATCACACAGCTGTGGAGACAGATCACAGGCCGCTCACGGCAGGGGCCCAAGCTTTCCTTCCTTACACAGATGTTCACCTCTGAACCCCTGACCCATCACTCAGCACTTCTCTTCCTGTCCGGTCTGACCACTGGGGCGGTGGAACAAGCGTACACGTGCTTTTAGTGTCCAAACAGCACTCGTTTATAAGCTCATGCCTGAGTTCATGAAACCTGGGACGTTATATTTCACTTAATCTAAAAATGTTTGTGATAAAGCGGTCAAAATAATGCTTGAAAGGAAATAGGAAAGAAATCCCAGATTCTTAAAATTTGTTTTGAATTAAGAAATCTGTATAACACAGTTGTGCACAGTTTATGATTATAGATGTGTGTGCCTGTCTTTTCTCAAACAGGAAACTTATTGAGGGAATCGCAGCCCATTAAGACATCTGTGGCCTAGCAGGATGAATAAAGGCCGGAGATCTGCAAGTAAATAACTACATTTTTATGATTCTTTTTAAAGGAATAGTTCAATATTTTGGAAACAATTGGCTTTCTTGCCAAGAGATAAGGCCTTTTCACACCAAGGGGGGAAAAAACGACAAAAATATATATATATATATATAAATCAAGATTTTCTATTCCTTCAGATGTAAGATTTACACTATCTAACATTATGATCTTTGCTATCCATCAGTTTAATCCTTTAATAGTAAATGTAGTAGATTTAAGCCATGTCATTAACTTGACTCAGAAGCATTCAGGCCACTTATTATTAACATGAATGAAACTACAAGAAACTACAAGAGCAGGATTTCAGCCTATTGGAAAATCCCTACATACTCATTACGTATGTATATAATGTTGTGCACTCACACTAATTGGGTATCATGCCCTGTGGGTTGTTTCCTGTGTCTTTAAAGCAGTAAAGTTACATTCACACACAGACACTTACACGCACAGGCTGCTGACTCAGCTTCAATCTGCAACAGAGGTTCAGTCAGTTCAGCTGAATTTGCCGTAACGCACCATGTGTATCCGCTGTGGGCTCGGACGTCACGTTGGAGCTGCAGATGCTCAAACAGGCCTTCAGGGAACAGCTCTGACACTGTCTAATATTAAAGGAAGAGGTGAAGACGGCACACCAACAGAGACACTGTTAAAGACTTTTCTTAATTAGTGTTGAATCAATTCCACATCTGTATATATCCATTTTATATGAAAAACAAATACAACTTCCTGCATTTTTTACCTCAGTGATTTAAATTCATATTTCCCTCGAGCAAGTTTATGTTTTAGGGGGGAAAACGCGGCAGGACAAGGAGGAAAGCTAAGGTGCTGAAAGTCTGATGAAGATGAAGATAAAGCCAAATCCTGTTCTTTTTTCCTAAACTCAACCACGTGTGTTTGTTGTTGAAGGAAAAAAAAATGTCAAGTCGCTGTGTTGTACCGATGAAGTGGTGTATTTTGAAAGAGACTGTATGTAAACGTTAAATTTCCTGTGAAAAAAGTGTGTTTTGAAAGACGAATGCATGTAACAGGCAGAACTTGACGCAACGTCCCAGAACATCAACAACCAACACACACGGGAACCTTGCACGTTGTATGTGGACTTGGAAAGTCCATGACCAAATGCCAATATGTGACGGAGTGAGAATGTGTTGTTTTTGATGGTGAAGTTCTGGCAACCAACACAACCACTATTTTACCATATTACACAGATTTTTTTTACAGTTTACATATAAGCCTTCGTATGCTTCATATGCTACGTCAGTCACTTAGTAACAAATCAACTGGAGTCAGCAGTAGACCAGCAACTCCCTGTGTGCTGGGAGGTAAAATTACTGTTCCTGTCAATGTAGTCTGGTGGCTTTGAAGAGAGCATCAGTTATGGCTTCTGTTGCCTGTCAGAGAGGGCTGTCTCACAGCAAGGTAAAGCTGTACAATAGTCTTAATATAGCATATTTTAAACTGATGTTTATTAATGTTGGTTTCCTTTGTTTTTAGGAGGCTAAAATCTGCTTTGCTGCTGCTCCTGTCCACAGCCACCAGACTCTTTTGACACAAACAGTAACACGGAATTAATAGTGCAGCATATTCTCACTCCGACCTCGTCACATATCGACGTTTGGTCATGGACTTTCTATGTCCAGATATGATGTGCAAGGTACCCTGGGTGCATTGATTGTTGACGTTCTGGGACACCATGTCAACTTTTGCCTGTTACATACTTGTCTTCTTTCAAAATACACTTCTGTTTTCACAGGAAATTTACTGTTTGCATACAGTCTCTTTCAAAATACACTCACTACATCAGTACAACACCGCAAACTGAGGTTTTATCACTCAACAACAAATGCACATGGTTACGTCTAGCCGACACACACGTATAGGGTCAGATCAGTCTCATAATGAATGAACTCACGCAGGGTTTCTCACGAATGCACATGCTCTGGTTCGCAGTTGTATTTCGAACTCACTACTGCACATGATCTGTTTCGCAAATGCATACGCTCTGGTTCATAAATATAATGTTTACGCAAACTTGTAATATAAATTCGGAAATGCACATGATCTGTTTTGCAAATGCACACGCTCTGGTTCACAAATAAAAAAATTCATGCAAACTTGTAATATAAATTCGGAAATGCACACCCTCTGCTTCACAAATATTATTTTGAGGCACACTTGGAATATAAATTCACAGATCATGCGAATCGCTGAATGTGCATTTACAAACTGCTTCTCATTTGTGAACCTCTCTACATTTGTGGCTAAGCAGAATGCTTCAACTCATTATAATTCAATAACACTGCATGATTTACAACGAGGGGATAATAAGACAAATGTGTTACTTACAGGTTGAGATTGATCCATGTCTCTTCCCACCATTTGAACACTGCAAACAGTAGCTCAGTAGCTCTACGACTGGTTTAAAAGTGTGGTGAAAATGTAAGGAGCCATACGATTGGCTGAAAGCCAACGCACCTGATTAACTGATGAATCTGTCAATCAGAATCATAAATTTGATTGACAGATTTATCAGCCAATGGTGACGTTCGTTGACCTGCAACGTCAGGGGATTCTCAAAATTCACCACACAGATTTCTCTCACAAATGTGGAGAGGTTCGCAAATGAGAAGCAGTTTGTAAATGCACATTCAGTGATTTGCATGATCTGTGAATTTATATTTATAAGCGTGCCTCAAAATAATATTTGTGAAGCAGAGCATGTGCATTTCGGAATTTATATTACAAGTGTGCATAAAAATTATATTTGTGAACCAGAGCACGTGCATTTGCGAAACAGATCGTGTGCATTAGTGAGTCCGAAATACAACTGTGAACCAGAGCATGTGCATTTGTGAAAAACCCTGCGTGAGTTCATTCATTATGAGACTGATCTGACCCCATACACACACGTAGTTAGGTTTAGGAAAAAAAGATTTGGGATTAGCTTTACATTCAAACAGAAAGCAAACACTGGCCTGCCAGATGAAAGTCGGTGGTTGTTGGACCCATCCACCACCACTCCCACCCACCCTACTTGGACTTTTCACCCCCTTAACTTTCATTGCTGTCCTGCAGCATTTTTCCCCTGACACCACCAGGTGCTGTTAAACAATAATGGCAACCGGCCGTGTATCATGCCGACATTAAAGGACAGCTTTTTTGTCTGTGTTTTACACCAGAAGTCACTGACCAAGTGCCGGAATAGAGACTTTTAAGTGAAACCAGGTTGACTAGTTACCACTGCCACTGATTAGTGAGTTAGTTTGTGTGACTTGCGAAACCAAACTAACATTGTGTCCCCAGCAGCAGGCTACATTGTTTAGCCTCTCCAAATTAGGAACGTGCCAACCATCATCTAACTGTACAGTGACTGTGGGTCTATTAATGTGTTCTTACAGTACAAATACAGTATTATATTGAATCTCAATGTGTCTTCACCTGATAAAATAAAAGTTTAATAGCGCCGTGTTCCACCTCCGAGCTCAAATCTTCCAGGCTAACACTTTGCTCACTCTCCATGGTCACACTGTCAGTGAATAGCGTGTATGAGGGGTGGAGGAATCAGCTCTATAACTTTTCAATTAAAAATGCACAAAAGTACGCAGATGGACTCACCCTTTCATCTGTCAGACTGTACTTGGTATCAGCATAATCAAAGTTTTTTAAACACATTGTCCATATTTAGCAAGTCTTTATGTTCCCAAACTGGCATCTTCTTTTCAAGTTATCACATATATTAGATTTAATTTAAACCACTGATTGAAATCATTTCAATCGCTGCACAGATCTGTGTTGCCTCTGGTTTATTCTCTGTTGTACTCTGCATGTTTAAATATCCAGTAGATCCCTGACAGTGAATAATCAGCACACAGCTATAAAAGAAACAGCATGATGAACAGCCACAGATGAATAATCAGCTGCATTAAAGCAAAGCATGAGAGTGGAAATTTCCAGCTGGCCTAGAGGAGAAGCAGAAGCTGTTAAACTACATTTTATGTCATGCAGTTCGTTCTGAATCTCCACCTGAAACCAGCTTACATTTTTTTGCTCCTTAAATAGTGATTTTTATGACAAATAATTATTTATGGTTTTATTCTATTCAGAGGCCAAATCCAGACTGATGTTTTGCATAAAGCAGCCCTATAAATCCTGCTTCTGCATAACACTGCTGAACATTTTTCAAAGGATAACACAGATTTGTGTAATGTGCTTATCTTTTGTTTCATTTCATTTATCTCTCTAGCTCATGAAAAGTGGGGTGCAATGGTTTCTCCGGTGGAAAGCTGTGTTTATATATAATCATGTGGCAGCAACTCAATACATTTAGGTGCATTTAGGTGAAGAAAGGTGATTTAAGTGACGTTGAACGTGGCATGACTGTTGGTGCCAGATGGGCTCAGAAAGTGCTGATCTACTGGGATTTTCATCCACAACCATCTCTAGGGTTTACAGAGGGTGGTCTGAAAAAGAGAAAATATCTGCTGAGGCAAAAATGCCTTGTTGATGCCAGAGGTCAGAGGAGAATGGCCAGACTGGTTCAAGATGATAGAAAGGCAACATTAACTCAAATAACCACTCATTACAAAAGTATGCAGAAGACCATCTCTGAACCAACCAACAACACGTTGAACCTTGAGGTTGGGTTGGGTGCCACTCCTGTCAGCTAAAACTAGACAATATAAGATTGGAAAAACATTGCCTGGTCTAATGAGTCTGGATTTCTGCTGCCACATTCAGATGGTAGGGTCAGAATCTGGCGTAAACAACATGAAAGCATGGATCCATCCTGCCTTGTATCAACGGTTCAGGCTGGTGGTGGTGGTGGTGTAATGGTGTGGGGGATATTTTCTTGGCACACTTTGGGCCCCTTAGTACCAACTGAGCATGGTTTAAACACCACAGCCTACCTGAGTATTGTTGCTGACCGTGTCCATCCTTTTATGACCACAGTGTACCCATCTTCTGATGGCTACTTCCAGCAGGACAACGCACCATGTCACAAAGCTCAAATCATCTCAAACTGGTTTCTTGAACATGACAATGAGTTCACTGTACTCCAGTGGCCTCCACAGTCACCAGATCTCAATCCAGTAGAGCACCTTTGGGATGTGGAGGATCAAAATCTTTGAGGAATATTTCCAGCACCTTGTTGAATCTATGCCACCAAGAATTAAGGCAGTTCTAAAGGCAAAAGGGGTCCAACCTGGTACTAACAAGGTGTACCTAATAAAGTGGCTGGTGAGTATATATATATTTGTACTGTTTCCTACTGTGGACTGCAACTGCTACACAAGTGGAATAATCTTATCTTGTGCCACGCCACATACATGTCTAATAAAACCCATCCCACCTCTGGGTTTTTAATACAAATACAAAAACAAACACATTGGTATGACCTCAACAAACAGAGGTGAAAATATAAATGGTGAACATGCTCAGCATATAGTGTGTGTATGTGTGACATTTGTGGTTTTGTCTTCGGTATATTTAAAATATGTATCCTTTTCCACCAGTGGGTGACTGCAGGTCAGGGAGGTGGTCCATACTAAGATGCCCAGTGTCAGAGGAGCTGATGGTGGACTTACAGCTGTGGTTGAACCTGCTGAGATGAGACAAGATGGTGGAACCAGCGTACCAGGATCAGAGTCTCCAAAGCCAGCCAGGGAGGAATTAAAGCTGCTGTGTTATCTGGAGATGCTTTAGGAGAAAAAGTGAGTGTCTGTGTCAGTGTGTGTGTGTGTGTGTGTGTGTGTGTGTAAATGTGTCTTCACAATTCACCTACAGGGGTGTGATGTCACTACAGCATCATTAAATCAAGCCACAGAGAGAAGAGCGCTTTGAAACTGAACATGATGTTTACTTTCCTGCTCGCTGTTGATCTCATGGTGATTGCGCATTTGCTGGATGCTCGAGGCAAATAGGAAAAACCGACAAACAATGACATAAATTTGCACGCAGAGGGTGAGAAAGAGACTGAGAGAGGGAGAGAATGCCTGTTAACCACACTGTTTGACCAGTGTGAGTGTGAGGAGTATCTGGTTGAAAAGAGGAAACAGCAAATGAGGAGCAGATTGTCCTGGCATGTGATGACTTGGTTATGTTGTGTGTGTTTCTGTGTCTGTGTCTGTGTGTGTGTAATTACACTTGTGAACGTTAGTGGAAGTTGATGTGGAGGCTGAAGTGAGGACGGATGACAAACTTGGGCTTTACGAGAGGCTGAGAGTGTGCGTGTCTGTTTGTTGTTTTCATCTGGGTTTAACACAGCAGGTCATTGAACTCAAGTAGCCTTCTCCTCTGAAAGTCACACATTTCTGTTTATTCATTGTATCTATTCTATGTAAGGCTCTATTGATGATGGTTATACCTTAATTTTACCCTGATTTAATGCCTCTATTCCATCAGATGTTGGTTTCTTGCCTGAACAGAGTTTCAGACCACTGGAGAGCACTGTCCGAGACCAACAGGCACAAAACTGGTCGTGTTTGAGCGAGTCATTGCTGTGTTTCCAGCTGCGTTGAGGCTCCAAACCTGAGTGTTTGTACAGTGACGTAGTGGTAGTTGATGAGGTAGGTGTACTCCTAGGTAGATAGATAGGTTACCTAGGAGAAAGTGGGTATACTCTCCCATAATAAGATGGCTTTTTGGCTGACGGGTGGGTATACTTAAGAAAGCCAAAAAAAAAAAAGAGGTGGGTACGCTGTATACCTGCTTATATCCTCCACTTTACCACAGGTTTTGCAGTAAACCATCAGTGTTTTCCAGCAGCTTTTTGGGCTCCAAACATGGGTGTTTTGTAGCTATCTGTCAGTGTATTTCCAGCTATTTTTTAGGCTCCAGACATGAGTGTTTTATAGTAATCCATCAGTGTTTTTTCAGAGGATTTTTAGGCTCCAAACATGGGTGTTTTGTAGCAACCTGTCAGTGTATTTCTAGCATCTTCATAGGCTCCAAACATGGGTGTTCTGTAGTGACCCATAAGTATTTTTCCAGTGGCTTTTTAGGCTCCAAATGTGTGGTTTTATAGCAGCCTGTCAGTGTATTTCCAGCTGTTTTTTAGACTCCAGACGTGAGTGTTTCTTAACCACCTGTCAATGAATTTCCAGCATCCTCTTAGGCTCCAAACATGAGTGTTTTAAAGTGACCCATTGCTGTGTTTTACTAGGTTTTTAGGCTCCAAACAAATGTGTTTTGTAGTGACCTGTCAATATTTTATGGCATTTTTTAGGCTCCCAACATTGTTGTTCTGTAGTGTCTTGTAGCAACCCATCAGCTGTTGGGATAGTGCCACAAAAAGCGATTGTTTTTTACCAAGACATCGCTGCTTTTCCTGCAGGGATTGTGTCCCCAAAACTGGGTATTTTACAAGCAGCAGTCTCCAGGGCTGAAAAATGAAGCCAACATGGAAGAGCCAAAAACTGCATTTCTTTGAATGGGCACTTGAGGCTGGTGCTAGAAGTCATTCAGTCCCTATTGACCTCCATGTAAAAATGCCCAACTTCACAGCAGAAAACATGTTTACAACCTGGTACAAGAAACATTTTTTTCTCTCAATAGCTAATGAAAACTGTACAGGGTGGAACTGTTATTTAAGTCACCCTTTTATATTTTATGAAGGCTTAAAGTTACACCAAATGCTTTGAGTAATAGGCTGTCTGCCGATAGTGTCCTCAGCTTCTTAGTCAGATCCACCCCTCCCTCCACCACAGCACCAGCCTCTTGCCCAAATACGGTCACTTCTGGTGCCAAAAAAACAAGATAGCGATGACCGAAATGCAGAAATCAAGGCTGAAAAACAGGAGTCCACACACCAGTGGTTGACATCACGATAGGAACATCCATTATTTTTACAGTCTATGCTAATTAGAGCCAAAATATGATATTTTCCTTCCATAACCAGGTGGTTTTGTGCCTAGAGAGTGAGAATGAACCAGAACACTGAAGTTACACGACAGAAAGTTAAACAACGAACTGAAACCCACTTATCCACACGAGAAATCAATCTCCCTGTAACCCCAAACTTGTAGCATGTATGCTGTATGTTTATGTGTCTGTTTAGTGTTTGTGTCGACCTGCCCAGAGACTACAGATGGAAATCTGGTACAATGCATCTCTGCTCCTAAGTGAGATTAATGTTGTTGTATATGTTATCTACCAGTTAAATGTACTAAAATAATCATCTAAACATAGCTGTCTTATTAATGTCAGCCACTGATAAGCATTCAAGGAATCAGCAAATATCAGAAAACAGGAAGTAAGAAATCTAATGCACAAATGCAGATGTTTTCATTTCCTCTACTTTGCTCACATTCTCACGCATGTTTACTTATTGCAAAAGCCATAATGCTGAGAGTGTCTAAAGGTCATCTGTCTCAAAGCAAATCAATAAAAAAATAAATACTACATGAACCATGATACACAAAGCTTTTAAATGCATTAAGTGTAAACCACAAATTACTCTTATTCTGACTTTTAAGAAAAACCATGTGATAATCAGCAGGTTGTCAACACGATTGTGTGGGCCGCAACAAAACAATGCAGCTTTAACTTATTGTTCACACCCTATGTTCAGGGAAAAGCTGTGCAGATGGCTCTGAAGTTGTAAACAAATGATAATGACAGTCACTGGCGCCATGATTTCAAAGTTTGCATGATTGTGTTTTCTGTTTTATATAAAATATTTAAAGCTTGTGGCTGTGTGCGTGTGTGTAGAAGAATATTCTCCTCCTATAGTCTGAGGTCTGCACAAGGGCACCGACCCTGTACCTGGACTTCATACTGCAGGCAGGAGCCTTGTATGTGCAGCCTGTCCCCTCAGGTAGAGTAACATTTCACCTGCAGGAGTGGGAACAACCCTCCTGGATACTGCTCAGGACTGGAAAATGCAGGTTGATCTGGATCAGCTTTCCACCAGACATTGCTACAACTAATCTGGGGTCAGACCTGATCAGATGTTGGTTTCTTGCCTGAACAGAGTTTCAGACCACTGGAGAGATGTTGCCGTTGAGCCTTCTGGAGGTGTCATGGGCCTATCAACGAAACACGAATGAAGGAGGGTGCCCACCTTATGACACTGATGAAGTGATTACCCCTCTCCCACTCAAGACACAAGACACCAGGCAAGTGCTGACTACTCTTTGGGATTGTAGCAAGTCCTATAAGCTCAACTGTTGGGGGAGTAATTGTATTTAAAGTGGCTATCAAGACTTTCATTATAACAATGTGAAAACAATGTGAAACTTGTGGTGATGAACATACAGATAATCACCCCCTGAATCTGCAGCTGTGGTCAGCTTTAGAGAGCCTCAGAAATTCAGCTCTTTGCTAAGCTGTCCAGCCCGAAATGTCACTGTGTGGATTCTCACTGCTCTCATAGTATTATTTTCAGCAGGAGGAAAAAGCTCTTTAAACCAAAGGTAGGCCTACACTACCTGGTCACCTGTTCAGCACCAAACAGCTGACAGGCACCGTTAGCAACTAGCTGCTGAACATGGAGGAGCATTTAGTAGCTAAAGCACTAGATATTTCCCTCAGGAGAGGGTAGAGACCAAAGAGCTATGGAAATGTGTTTCTGTACTGCTTAGTGTGTAAAGAAGCAACTGTTTGCTACTTAAGGTAAAACTTTATTTATCTTGGGTGAAATTGCTGTGCAACAACTGCAATACAAAGGGGGAAGAGTGTAAATTTAAAAAGTTTAGGATAACAATAACATTACGCTGCAATTACAAAACATAAACAATATTGAATAAATACAGAGCCAAAATGAAATGGTGATCAGGTCAATGCTGGGCTGTGTTCACAACTGCTGCCCACAAGTGGCCAAAGTTTTTATTGCAGGTTATAAGAATACTTTACCTGCAAAATGACCATTTGTTTATCAGTTCCTCATCCCGTGTTATGTTGAATTCATGAAGAAAACGTTGTCTTTCCTATATCTTCACAGTGGATGGAGAATCCAAAAAACACAATCAATCTTCATAAATTTAACTACAGCAAAACTTTAACAAAACATCTGTGTACAAACTCTCACTCAAGTCATGGAGTATAATCCATGTCTCATTTATCTAGTCGTATGCTCAGTACTTCCCAAACACATACACTTATAATTTAAACACATCTGTACAAACGGTGTCATGTAAGGCCGAGTAGCGTGCCTGATCACATGCATGTGTTTGAACTCTGCTCAAGCGGAGCTCGTATGCATGTGCATGCTAAGGCACGCTCAGGGAATGCTATTCATTGGTAGATGTGTTTTATATTGTAATTATTTTGCAAAATGCATACAACTGGATAAATTAGACACACGAGTCGTAAGCAAGTTTGTAAAAGGATGTTTCGAGTTTTCAAGGTAACATGCAAAGTAATTGATGTACAACTGGTCATTTTGCGGGTGAAGTAATCTTTTAACTGTGCATTAAAAATGTTGGACAATTTGTGGGCAGCAGAAATGTTACAAACTTTTACAACTTGTGCAGCATAATCCAAGTCTCATTTATTCAGTGATATGTTCAGTACTTCCCAAACACATGTATTTCCCTACGATGAACCCTTACAGATACATACGGTGCATCGCCTGTCTCCTATCGTTCAACACTTCAGATTACTATAAGATGGAGGAGAAATCACTAGTGATACAAACATTCTTTAGTTGGATATGTGGACTCTTTTCAGTGTGTTTTCCCTCTCTGCTCTTCCTGCTGCCATATCTATGTTACAAATATGTGTGTGATCTCGGTCCAATCGCAACTTCCCTTCTACGTTCAGCCAGCAGAACCATGTGTTCTGCTTTAAAGCTTGATGGATTCATAGACCGGTCCAGTTCAATCTGAAGTTTACCCAACATCAGTGGAAAAATTAGCGTTCTACTGTGTATAAAATATAACCATCTCAGAGTTTGGCTTCATATCAGTCAACTTACCCACATATTATAACTGCGCCCTGATGTATCAGAGATGCTGTTTGACATACCATGAAATAATGCATTTCCTGGTTCATGGACGACATTGTGTGATCAGGGTATTCCCCTCGCATGAGAGCGAACCTTTTTAGACAGTGAACTCATTTTCAGAGACTTTCTCAGTTTGTTGAAACCTTTTGTTTTCAGTCAGAATTCCCCTTTTAATATTTTTCATAAAATTTCATTATGATTTGATTACTCTCCATCGTAACACTGCAGGATCTCTCAGTCGGGCTATAATAGCTGGCAGATGTTTTGATGACATGAGAAGATGAAATTGGCTGCTGAGATTAAAGAAGTTATTTGAATTTTAAGTCTCCAACTCTACATGTAGTCTGGCCAAATCAGGACCAGCTGGCTTTGATGAATGCATCGACCGCAAGTGGAAGTGTCTGGCTTTCTCAGGGTTTACTGTCAGTATTGTGTGTGTTGCAGCGTGCAAACAGAGTGCAAAAATCAGGTCAAAATGTCTGAAACATGCAGATGCCTTTATTTCTATGTTGCACACAGTGGTTTACAAATACATAGAAATGTGGTACCCAGTGGTGGAATGTAACCATGTAGGTACATTTACTCAAGTACTGTACTAACATACTTAAAGGGAAATTTCAGTTTATTTCAACCTGTCTCCTATCGTCCTAAATTTGTTTCAAGTGACTAGTGACATAAAAATAATAGTTAGCATGTTAGCCGTTAGCCTAGATACAGCCGGGGCGCATAGTAGCGTCAGACCTGTTAAAACGTAAGTGAACGGGCAACCTTCAAGTTCAAAGTTAGTCCACTAAACAAGCTTTTTTTCCACAAAGACCGCCTCATATCGTTAGGATAAATGTCAGAGAACATATAGAAAACGACATGTAAACGTGTTGTCTTACCTTACCGGTGTGCTGCCATGTTTGTTTACCATTTAGCTCTGCTTTCCAAAGCGCGGCTGAAATCTCGCGAGACCTGTTCTTATCTGACCTGCCAATTCTGGTGTTCTCGGGTGAATGCCAATCAAGCTGCATGGTGCTGGGCTGTGAGCACAGGTCCCACTAGAGGACGTCTGTTTCTGACAGTTTGGTCAGAAACATGCACACCAGTAGCCTGCTGGAGGTCATTCTGTAGGGCTCCGGCAGTGCTCCTCCTGTTCCTCCTCGCACAAAGGAGAGGTGCAGGGGGGACATGCGCCCCCCCCCCCCCCATTTTTACAAACACAAATTGTACCCACAAATCTAAATTATGATTGATATTTAAGAAATGTATTAATTATTTAAATGAATCTGATTTTGTTGGGTCAACTTGTGTAACTTGTAAGTGTTTATTGTGCTCTTAGAACTGTACTAATACTAGCATTTCTGGCTCTGTAAAAACATGATCAGCTGGTTTAACCAAGCTCAGTTAGGGGCTCAATCATCCATATCCACTGATGTATACAGTAGTCCCATATAC
Organism: Epinephelus lanceolatus; assembly: GCF_041903045.1. Taxonomy (NCBI): domain Eukaryota; kingdom Metazoa; phylum Chordata; class Actinopteri; order Perciformes; family Serranidae; genus Epinephelus; species Epinephelus lanceolatus. The sequence continues at coordinate 16,060,626 of NC_135735.1, forward strand.
TGGGAGAAAGGGAAGATGAGGAGGAGAATTGGGAATCTGTGAGAGTCGAGAGATGAGAACGTGAGTGGACATAACATGCCTGAGACCCTGAAACAAGAAGTAGCATTAACTAACAGCGAGGCAGTGAAAAGGAGAGTGATGGCTGGCTCCATGTACTACTGGCTGTTTAAGAGAAATAAACAGTAAAGGTAAGCATATGATTCTCTTTGTAGTGCTTTTTGAATGACTGATGGTGATGAGCCTCTATGAAATCGTGAAATATGCTGGCAATCTCAAGTGCTCTGTGGGCATGATTTGCATGCGTGCAATTAAAAAAAAAATCACAACTGATTCTGTCCCCTCCAAACTTGTCATCAGATCTGCACCCATGCTGATTTGCCATCAAGACTTTACTGTGCCAGTGTGGTTTTTTTTGTTTCACCAAGCGAGAAACGCTGACTACCAGAAGTCATAGACTCCCATTTGTTTTCAGAAATACATCAAAAGGAGCCCAAAGACCACAAGCCTAATCAAGTGTATTGTGTGGCTTTTCCCTAACATGACTTAGACTTAAATGTGAAGAACCTTCCCAGCACGACATTTCAGTTTCTTTTTCCATTTCACTGTCATTACAATTAAAGGGGAGAGTGCGGTATTTTTTAAACCTGGACCCCATTTTCTGATGTTTTTGTGTCTACGGGACTAATTCGAAAAACAATTTTTGAAATTGTTGTGGTAATTGAGGTCCATCCCTTGCTAAAATTTAACAAATTGCCTGCTGACTAAAAAGTCGCCGGAAGCACCGTTTAGCATCTGTGTGAGGTGCACCAAGTAATTTTGTCACACAGCTACTGTTACTCCATGGTCATTAACGGGTTTAACGACAAAGTTGAGCAGTTTCAGTGTCTGCGTGAGTGTGGGATCGTTTACGTGTCAGATGTTAGCCACTGCTGTTTTGTTAGCTTGTGCTAACCAGGCAGATGTTGCTCTCTCAGTCTCCAGACTGCTAAATGGTTAAAGACAACCTACTTTCATTTAAAATGAAATGATAAAAAATCAGAAAAGCCTTTGGCATATAAGGTTTCTCAATATTTTCATTTAAAATCAAATCGTTCCCAATGTGCAAATGCATTTTTTGAACCTCTAATACAAATATATATATCTTTATAAGATACAGAGAGAGCAGCAGAGATCATGCAAGCCACAGAGTAAATGAGTGGCACTAACAAGAATCAAGAAAAGAATCTGATTCTGATTGTTTCACAGCTTCGAAGCACAAATGAACACACCCTTACCTTTGCACAACCCTGCAGGAAGGTGTGGCATTGTTGGATTTTGTGTGAATTCAGCTAAAGTGTTTCATCCTGTCCGCTTGGCTTCTCCACTATGTGTGTATGAATGTGGTTCAACCTTGCCCTCAATCAAACAGACACACAGATCTGCAGCTGGCATCCACAGAGCAGAGGAGAAAGTAGGCTGGTTGCTACGTTTTTATAGAGTCCCGATCTCACGCTGCCTTTGGCTCGAGGCTGCACAGCTCTATCCAAAGGTTTACCCGCAGAAACATCACAAACAAGCCAAAATAAGAACAAAATAACAGAATACAGGCAGAGGGCAGATCTCTGCAGACACAGACACCACCGAATGTTGCTAATAGGTCATAAGAGAGGAATTACTTACGTGTGAGTCTATATATTGTTTAGGAAAATCCTGCCTGGTATGCCTTTAATTAATACCTGTAAAGTAATACTTTCCTGTGTTGTGTATCTGCTCTTCAGAATGTTTGTAATAACCACAGAGGAAGAGATCAGGAACTACTAGACTGGCAGAAAGGGCTGTAAACCAGAGGTCAAAGGTCAGTGACTGTTTGTGCACTCGTGTCCCTGGTGAAAATGTTTGCATTAAATGTGTGATAATAAATCAAAAATTAAAAAAACATAGGCAAAAGTTTGACTTGTGAAATCTGGATATTTTTTTTCAAGATACAGTGGTATGCAAAAGTTTGGGCACCCTGGGTCAAAATGTCGTCAAAGTAAAAGATTAACTGATTGCCAAAAGACAAAAAGTTAAAGATGACACATTTCTTTAGTATTTTAAGCAAGATGTCTTTTTCATTTCAATCTTTTCCGGTTTCAAAATAACAAAAAAGGAAAAAGGCCTGATGCAAAAGTCTGGCCACCCTGCATGGTCAGGACATAATAGTGCCCGCTTTGGCAAGTATCACAGCTTTTAAATACTTTTTGTAGCCAGCTAAATGTCATTCAGTTCCGTCTTCACGCACTGCTCTTTGAGGTCTATCCACAGATTTTTAATGATGGTTAGCTTGGGGGACTGAGGGCCATGGCAAAACATTCAGACTGCTCCTCTTGAGGTCGTCCATTGTGGATTTCGAGGTGTGTTTAGGATCATGGTCCTGTTGTAGAAGCCATCCTCCTCTTTATCTTCAGCTTTTACAGAAGATGTAATTCTTTACATCATCTGTAAATTATTCTGTACTCTAACTGTGAAATGTTCCCTGTGCCACTGGCTGCAGCACAAGCCCAAAGCATGACCCTTTGGGGACCCTGTGTTTACCTCTCTTGGACAGGTGTTCTTTTCATGAAAATCTGTGTCCCTTTTTCTCAGATCATACCTTTGCTCATTGCATCCAAAAACTTATATTTTAACTTCACCAGTCCACAGGACATGTTTCCAAAAAGCACCAGGCTTGTTCAGATGTTCCTTTGCAAATATCTGATACTGGATTTTGTAGTGAGGACACAGGAAAGGTTTTCTTCTGATGACTCTTCCATGAAGATCATATTTGTACAGTTGTCGCTGCACAGTAGAACAGTGCACCACCACTCCAGAGTCTGATAAATCTTTCTGTAGGTCTTTTGTAGTCAAACAGGAATTTTGATTTGCCTTTTAACAATCCTATGAGCAGCTCTCTCAGAAAGTTTTCTTGGTCTTTCACTTGAACTCCACAGTTCCTGTTAACTGCCAGTTCTTCATGACATTACTGAGGACACAGCTACCCGAAAACACTTCAGTTCATCTTCCACTCACTTAAGTCCTAGCAGTAAACAAAACCGTGACCAGGGTGACACTGTACATGTTTACAGGACATTTAGTACTTTCCAGCATCTATTTTGACATGTTGCACGTCCAAGTGCTTCATGTCCCATTGTTAGCACAATAGCAGTTTACCATCTCTCCCTTGTAAAATATAGTTTTTAAGGAAAATGTGCTTCTAACTACTCTCCACTCCCCTTGTTAAATTTAAGCTTTATTACATTTTCCTTCTGTGGTTTCAAAGTTATGAAACTGTGAGTTTCTTCCATATATTATTGTTATGAAGTGAAATAAGGTGTAAAGGTTTTACAGATCTTTGATGACACACATTTGTGCACCACATTATCCTAATTTATCCAGCTGCGGTAAAACAACAACAAAAACCCTACATACCCCAAATATTGTTTTTTCACAATTATTATGTTCATTCTTTTGCAGCAGACAGAAAAAGATGCCCTTATTTGCATACAAATTCAGGATGTTGTTCTCATTTTCCCTCCGTTATGTTTGTTCCCAGCAGATTACATCCTGAGTCAAATGGGCCTGGATGGGCGAGTGGGTGGGGTGTCTGTGGGACAGGGGTGTTGCTGGCATCTGATTCCCCCTCACACGTTACGGAAGTCTGGATCACATTTAAAACACATGTTACGAATCTGCGGCTGTGTGCGGTTTGGCAGCCCCAGAGGAAAAGACACTGATATGGGATTTAACAGGCAGGGGACTTGATCACTTGACAAACAGACATTAAAAATAAAGACGGGAACACACAAGCAAATAAAAAGGGCGTGCTTTGAGGCAGCAGGACCAGCAGCAGTGGGAGAGACACAGACACCAAGACAGACTATTACTTTAGCTTCTCATAGCTCCTCCAGAATCAGCCCACATCTTAGTGGAAGGAATTGTGTGGCTGCTCTTGCACCTCAGGGCCTTTATGCATGGACAGACCACAGCAGGATCTGGCGGACTGACAGAAGGGAAGTTTAACATACAGATATCGTAACCACTGAAATTAGCCATTAAGGGGGAAGCCAGGAGTCAGCAGACTTTTTTTTTTTTTAGGAGGTGGATATATAAAGAAGAAACACAGAGGAATCTGTTCATGTAGAAATACCTCACAATCCAGTCTGACATCAGAGTGTGTGCTGATGAGAAGTCCTCAAGGGGATCTTGAATTTATTTTTTTTTCTGAGGTGATTTTCAGCTTCTGACTTGTGCCCGCCTCGTTATTTCACAGGACACCTCAGGTTCTGCATCAAAGCATCTGCAGTGAGAGGTGCATGTTTTAAAGCCTCTTTAACCTTCTCCATTTGGCTGGTGGGCGTCTGGGTTGCTGCGACAGGTTACGTCTGGCTCACACACTCTCACACACACACACACGCTCTTTACTGTGCAGCTGGAAAGATCAAGAGTTTGTGTTACACATACCTGCACTGAGAGGACTGAGAGTGTGTGTGTGGTCTGAGGGACTCAGCTGGTCTGGGAGTCAGAGAGGCAGCCACCTCTAAGTTCCTTTCGGCAAGAAGAAAAAGGAGACAAGTTCATACTGCAGAGTGCTTCTCACAGACTGCGGGCAGAGCCAAGGGATAATGATGAAGATTAAACGGACTCTGTGTAGATTCTCCTGTTTGGTGACTCTGTTGGTGGAGCTGAGCTGGATAAACGTGGGCCACAGCATGCACACAGAGGGAGGAAGTAGGGTAAGTGTGGCGTGAAGCCTTTATGTCTTCAAGTGCATGCAAGTAACAAGCCTCCTGTAATTTGTATCTGATGTATAACAACAGATTTCCTGGAAAACCAGTTTTCCTTGGTACTAAAATAACTTTGATATATTATATTACTTTGTCTGGAGAGCAGAAGTTAAAACATCGCATTGCTTTTGTATTACTGATGCTTGATTACACTCATTTTTTGCAGTGTTGTCTTTCCTTCAGTGCAGCTACACTCACATGTGCTCACTGTCCACTGAAACCAAAATTGACAGTCATCATGTGAGCACTCATATGTGGCTAAAAGGAGTAAAAGCATGCCATAATCATATCTGCGTCAGAGGGATTATTGAACCATTTCACTCTAATTTTTTTTTTTTTTTTTTATCTGGCTGTCATTGTTGCCTCTCTCCACTCGTTCTCTGTTTAAACTTTCCCCTTCTTTACCTCCATTTCCTGTCATCCCTTTCTCAGGCACTCTCCCGCTCTGTTTCTCATTAGTGGGTCTATCCCCTGGTAGAAATTGTGGAGGGGAAACCTTCCTATTTTCTGCTGTTGTTTCTCTGATTTAAGTGGAAGCAGTCAGCCAGCCAAACCTGCCCCACCCTCCGTTCTGCAACACACTGAACACATCAGAGGGCTCTGATCGTTACAGATGTCCAGGGGATATAAAGCAAACACTGTGCAGACAAGTGCAATATTCCATGACTGTCCTCTCTGATGTTTGTAGACGGGCCATCCGGTATCAGGTTCTGGCTATTCCTGCCTCGCAAATGAACCTCTCCTCTTCTACTCTCTTAAAATGCCGACAAGTTAAAACAAAAACAGTAAAAATTTCAAACCCTACAGATCCAATCTGTCCAGCTTCCATTTTGTTCTGCTTTACATCATCATGGGAACCCATCTGATGTAGCATGACAGGTGGTTTTATGGTTTTCTCCCACTGCTGCTGCCTCCTCTTAAAGAGCGTGATGGTGGTGTGGTTGGCTGAGGCCCATATTTGTCAGATGTCCCGGGGTTTAAATCCCGCTGCATGTCATGCTTCTACTGTACATGAATGTATACTCTTTGGTAGCAGAGTCATGAGGCTTCAGAATGAGCTGCATTCAGAGATGGAGAGGCAGACCAGAGCAGACACACAAATTTGCTGCAGCAGCTGTTGATAATCACACTCTGTCTAATGTGTGTGACATCATGCCGAGTGCTCCAAGTAACCACGCTACAGCAAGCATCAACTCAGACGCTGGGAAAAAATAATGCACATACTGTATTATACAGTACTTTATTATTTCTAACATGCTTGCTTGAATAGCTCTGAACATTAGTGGCTCTGTGATGCTGTACTTCAGCTGAGTTCACATTACATAACTTCCAAAGTCAAGTTGCTCTACTGATCACACGACACAAATTGTTGTCTCAGCTTCAGTATCAAAGAGTGACCAAACAACATTCCCAGTTACAGAAACATTGCATGTAATATTCCACCTTCCACCCTGTCTTACCCTCTCTCTGTTGCTTTCTGTCTTCCTGTCAACCACATACACACCTGTTAAAACGTCACACTGCCACTTTTGGGTCCGAGCACCCATGAGCAATTGCAGGAAAGTAACCACCGATTGCAGAAGCAACATTTATGCTGAATGCAGGCAGTGCCGGATTTTAAGACACACAGAAAGCTTACTTGCAAGCTAATGTTAGCTAGCTTGCTAATGAATACCATGAAGTATGAGGTTATTGGTACATTTTCCATTTACTTGCGTTCCATGCCTGTCCCCTGACTCACTGCCAGCCAGACAGCATCTCTCATGTGGGGCTGTTTGTATGTTTCGTGTCCAGTATCATACAATATCAACTTGTTAGACACAGCAACAGTCAGTGTTTCCTCCACACACTATTGGTTGAGACTGGTCAGAGCTTGCCAAAGTTGAACTGCGATACCAAGATGCGATTTTGCCTTGCTACCAGAACCTAATGTGTGACCATACCCTTACCCTGTCCTCAACCCGTGTCTGGTGCTCTTATTGGATATAGCTTACAGACAAAGTCCCCGTCAGGTCAAGACATTTGCCAATTTGCGAACGCTGAGTCAATGCAGATTTGACTGTGTCTGAAATTACTCCTTCTTTACTACATGGGATGGTAGTAGCTCTGGGTTGTGAATCAGAAGGTCGCCGGTTCAAGTCCCCATCCCGACCAAATACGGAGTGTGGACTAGTAGCTCAAGAGGTGCCAGTTCACCTCCTGGGCACTGTGGAGGTGCCCTTGAGTAAGGCACTGATCCCCCAACTGCTCGGGGCACCTGTCCATGGACAGCCCCCTTGCTCTGACATCTCTCCATTTAATACTGTACATGTTCAGGTCTCTTTGTGCATGTGTGTGTATTTCGGGCCTGTGTATATGACAACAGAGTGAAAAAATTGAATTTCCCCTTGGGGATTAATAAAGTATATCTTCTTCTTCTTCTTCTACACAGTGTCCCACGTTTACCCCTCACTATTTTATCTGACTGTATCAATTCTGAGTGTGATATGTAGGAGATAGGGACAATGAATGTCTGTACAAAATTCAGTTACAAGACATCCAATAGTTGCTGAGACAGTTAACTCTGAACCAAACAACCTTAAGCAGTAGAGGACAGAGGAAATGTATGAAGATTACGATTACCTGTGTCTGTAGGATTCATCCTCTGGGGACCAAGAATGTCTGAGAGAAGTTATACAGCAGTCTCTTTAATATTTGCCAAGATATTGTCCTCTGAACCAAAAACGTCATCTCAATGTTGCTGCTAGAAAACACCTAAGCGCATCACCAAAGTTGGACTGATTCTCCTGGTACCGTGGATATCTGAACCAAATTTTATGCCAATCCATCGAATAGTTGTTGAGATATTCCAGTCTGGACCACAGTGGTGGACCGAGAGAGACCAGTATTGTCAAATAGACAGACACAGTGACATCAAGTGAAATTGAGACCAACATTGAAGAGGTTTTTTTATGTTAATGCAAAACATTGAAGGATATTTGACTGTGATCCCAGCAGGAAGCGAAGCAGTGGGAAAGGAAGGTGCGGTCAGCCTCCAGCCTGGATGAACTGCTGAGGCTCGCAGACTTTCCAGACTGGAAGTTGTGGAAGTGTCGTCTGAGACTGCAGCAGCCAGAGACCCTCTCTTCTCCACCTTCAGTGGGCTCACACCGCTCGACACGCTACGCTGCCGAATCTTACAGCCTGGAGATACTCAAAGGTCAGATAAAACATTCAGTACATGTTACGTGTTAGTCTACACATGTGTGTTGATGTGGTTATGAATGTTGTGTTTCTGCCATTTAGCCATAGATGAAGAGTGGCAGCGGACTCAGTGCATGCCGAGGGAAACGTGTGTCGACGTGGCCAAGGAGCTTGGCACCGACCCCTCAATGTTCTTCAAGCCACCTTGTGTGTCCGTCCACAGGTTTGTTTGACACGACCCAAGACGTTAACGTGGTTCATCAGGCCTAATACTGTGGCACTGTCCCTGCATCCTACCTTCCACCTTCAAAGGCAGCAATACTCAACTCATGGCTTGCAGGCTAAATCTGGTCCCCAATAGGGTGCTGGGTGGCCCCCAAACCATTTTCTGTTCCATCTGTTTACCAGGATGATCAGTGCTTTGTCCACATCATTGGGCCCACAGAACAAGTGCGCTAGAGATTAGCGGCCTAGCATTCTGCTAACTTAAATGGTGTTAAAATGATGTATTCTTGCGGCTCTTCCAGACTGTCCAAATATTATCAGACCGAGTGGAGTCAAATCCTGAAATGAGTCATTTAGCAGGGGTTGACATGAAAAAAATGTATCCACTGATTTAGAGATGTCTCTTTCTCATTGTAAGTTGATGGGAAGAAGTCTTTTTGGACCCAGTGGCATCACGTGATGAGCCTGTGTGTTGTAATTCCACTGTTTGGCATCTACAAAATGGGATTTAAAGCCCAGGGCACTTCTTGGGGGCCATTCAGATTCAGTTTGACCTCTGACCAAACAAGAGCTTTTATGAAAACTCTCATAAACATGACAAGCCTTAACTCCCCAGAGTCAACTGAAAGAACTTACATAATTTTTTTTATGCACATCACTTTACCCTGATGTGAATTTGTTTTCTTACTGACAGGTGCAGTGGCTGCTGCAACCAAGAAGGAGTCACCTGCAGAAACACAACGACTGTATATGTGAATAAAACTGTGAGTAAACAAGTTTGTGATCACATGGATATCCTTTTAACCTTATTATTTAACTATTTTCTGAGGGTTGCAGCATTGCAACAGCAGCACTAGCTCTCAAACACTCTGAGTTTGTGTGATTCTGTGCATTTCAGGTCCTGAGTGTGATTCCCTTCAAGTTTGTACCAGAGCCCGTGCTAATAAAAGTAGCTAATCATACAGAGTGCCAGTGCATGGAGCCTGCCATAATACGACGTAATGCTGAACTTCAGGGGAGCAGTGGGTGAGTCCAAAACATTGGTCAATCTTAATTCTCAATTTATTGTTTTTATTTGTGTTCCAATCCATGTGGTTGATTGGCAGCTGCTCTCCGATGGGCCAGCGGTCAGAGGCAGAGGACTCCAGGAGACTTTGTGCCAGTGGGCTGATTTGGGATTGTTCATCTGACAGATGCATACCTTACCCTTCCAGCACAGAAGGTGTGTATCTCAACAACTGTTGACTGGACTGGCACAAAATTGTGAACAGACATTCATAACGTCTTGAAGACGAATTCAATTACATTTCGTTAATCACCAAACACCTGCAAAAATAATGACATCCAAATCAGACTTAGCTGCACTGTGCTAATTAGTAAATGATAGCATGCTAACACATGAAGCTAAGATGGTGAACATGGTGATAAATATTATGGTGGCCAACAAGGGTAAAGGTAGTCTGAGTGTGCGGAAGTTCGCTGCATAGATCAGCCTCTCATTGGGCGGAACGAGCCACCCGCTGAAGTCCCGCCCTACCACCTCTGGTTGTATAGCAGTTTTCAACACATCCTTTACTAACTTTTGCTGTGTTTGATCTTGCGGGGATGTAGCCATTTTTCTGCCATGGTTCGCGTCCTGTAGGCGATATTTTTGTGGGCGTGTTACACCAAAACCTGTTTCCCCCCAGCAATATTTTTGCAAGCACACTGTTACTGTGGCACCGCCCAGAACGATTGTGATTGGTTGAAAGAAATAAAAAAAGCCAGGGCGTTTTTTTCTCCAATCTTAAAGTGAGAGTCGGCCCAGCCAGACCTTTCTTTTCTTGAGAAAGGTCTGGTGAGCGAGACTAGGGTAAAGGCAACAACAGAAACATCCTGCAAATGAAAAAAATGATTGCAGAAAGACAAAACAAATATGTTAACAGCAAACAAACTGCAAATAGAAATGATGCAAAATCAAAAACACGCAAACAAATGAAAACAAACGAAAACAAATGAAACAGAAAAAATGCTGCATATCCAGTGAACACTACGGAAGTCCTCCAGGTTTCTAGGCCTGTAAGTGGAACAGCTTCGTTTTCAAACCTGAGAGACAGACCAGATGAAACAGCATATTTTTTATTACAGACTGTATTGGACATTGGCCATTTTGAAGCCTCAAGTCTGGCATTTCGGCCATCACCATCTCTGTTTTTTAGAGCCAGAAATGACCATATTGGAGCTCTGATGGAGGGAAGGTTGGATCTGCCTCAGAGACCGTGGTGATGCCTCGCAGACAGTCTGTCAGTCAAGTTGCCCCACCCGTAAATATGCATAATTCTGGGCCCTTATAAAATGTAAATGGGTGAATTATAATAAACTCACCCCCTGTACAGTTGTCATGAATGTTGAAATTAGCTTTCGAGACCAAAATCATTTTTTGTATCAGGCTGTTTTATTCCTTCTGTTAAGTGGGCACTTTAACATGGGCGTCTATGGGAAATGACTCCTGGAGCCACCCTCAAGTGGCCGTTTGAGGAACTGCAGTTTTTGGCACTTCTGGGTTGGCTTCAGTTTTCAGGCCCATGGGTTGCTGCTTGGTCTCCATCACTAGCTTCTCATCGTTGAGTAGACTCCAGAAGGTAGTCTGAAGAACACAGAGTTTGACTGCTGCATCTCTCTGGCTTGATTTAGGCAGTTTGCCATAAGCTTTGAGGGGAATGGATCTTTCTATTTCTTTTTTATGTCATGATTTCAGTGTGTGTGCAGCACCAGCCTCAGGTAGCCAGCTGGAAGCAGACAGGTGACTGCAAGCTTTTAACACTTTTTCCATACATTGTCATGTATAAAAAGACCCAAAATGAACACTGTAAGCAGACTACTTGGTCTCAATAAGTGAATTATTTAAACAGCATTTGTATTAGGAAGGATTGTGTCCCAAAATTTTCCCAAGATGTTTCATATAATCAGTTGATCACTGTAACTGTGATCACTGTATGTGGTTTTCACTGTATTATAAAAGAGCAACACATTTACGAGAAGAATGAGGCCTAATATGAAAAGAATTTTGTACCTTTTTATGTTGCTTCTTTACTTAACTTTTCCTCTGGCTTTAAACACAAACACACTCACAAACACACTCACTTGTCTGGTCTCTCTCTCAAACTGACAATCATGTTGTTCTACTAAGTGCTCGGTTTTCATTATGTTTGGATATGCAGTGTTTTTCTGTTCCATTTGTTTTTGGGGTTTATGTGTTTTCGACTTTGCATCATTTCTGTATTTCCTGAGTGTGTGCTGTTAATCTATTTGGTTCGGCTTTCAGCAGCACACATTTTCAGTTTCAGGATGTTTCTGTTGTTGTATTTGTTTTGGATTTTTGTATGTGTTTTTGAACTGGAACAGTTTCTGAAGCTGCAGCAATGGAAATGTTTTGGGCCATTGTGGCGCGTTTGCCCTTGTCAGCCACCATACATTATATCTACTACAGTGAAGCATCGGCATGTCAGCATTGTCTTTGTGAGTGTATTAACATGCTGATGTTAGCAGTAAGCTCAAAAATACTAAACATATTGTATATCAAATTATATTTAATACAATGTTTTAATTTGAACATCAGCAGGCTTACTGAAACATTAAAGTGAAGTGAATATACTATAAGTTAATTATCAAAGTATGGAAGTGATATATGTTACAATACAGAGATTCACTTAACAAAATGAGAAGACATTTCTTGTACACTGTCTTTGTGACTTTCTAACACCATTATTACCTCCTGCTCAGAGTTACCACTCAGTTCATGGATGCCTGACTGTGAGATAGACGTCGAGCGCTGTGACTGTCTTCCCAGACCTGTGCCAACTCTGCAGCCGAGACTGATCCATCGCTGTCATCTCAACTCTTCCATCTGCGCCCAGAGAAATCAACGTTTTCATCAGGCCTCCTGCAGGTAGACCAGAGGGAGGCTTTCGTATGATAATCTGCTTGTTTACCATGGATATGTTAAATGTTCCAGTCTGTACTCAAAAGGGACATTAGACACACAAAAGACCGAGCCATGGAACTGGTGGGAAATGTTGAAAGGAAAATTGTTATAAGGAAAACATGCTGGGAAATACAAAAAAAAGAAGAAAAATAAAAGCAAAAATAAAAGTTTCAGGTAAATAAAAGCGTATTCCCAGCAGCTGATCAGACATGCATAACGAACAGAATGAACAAAGTGATCTAAAACTCCTGCTGAGTTCAGGTTCATCTAGGCTTTCTGAGCTCTACTTTGTCTGAATTCGTGCTTATTTTATATTTCTAAATGGTCTCTCTTTTATTCACAGATGCAAATGATCCATGTAGAAGTCCACAGGGGGGGGAATTACGACAACCTGCTCACCAAGGATGTTTGGAGGCAGAGAAAAAAGGCTCATAATTTATTTACAGTCCTATTTATGCCGATCACTTTAACTAATTAAGAAGATATTAACTCACATGACCATGTTAATTGATTTTTTAACATGTTTACATTTTATTTCAATCAATGTTTAAAGTTTATGATTTGTACCTTTGTTCTTTGTGCACTGAATATGTAGTTTACATTAAAAGATTATTTTTATAATTTGAATCTGCGATGAATTTATGGATTATTGCTTATCTTCTGATGGATGCACTGTTTTTTAATCTTCATAAATCAATTTTCTCTTGTTTTTCAAAATAGTGGAGTACAGATCTCACTGGGGCTTAAAAGGGTGCAAAACACAACTTTGGAGAAGCTTTTAAACTTGTTGCACACATCATGGCCATCAAGGGCTGCTAAATTCTGTCATGGGAAATTACATTGTTCATGATGGAGTATAAGGGTCACATTGAGAAAAATAAATCAGATTTTGAGAATGAAGTCATAATATTGCAAGAATAAAGTCCTAATTGTGCTGGGGGAAAAAATCACAATATTACAAAAATAAAGAGGTGATTTAATGAGAATAAAGTCATACTATTTTAAGGATAAAGTCATGATTTTACAAGAAGAAAGTCCTAATATTATGTAATTAAACTCATAAATTTACCAGAAACACTCATATTTATGCCAGAAAGTCAGATGACATGGTAAAAAAAATGACAAACTCCCTGACAGAGAGAAGATGTGATGGATGAATGATTAATGAACGGGACTGTCACCAGGGTCGCTATTCATACCATGTCACCTGACTTTCTTGCATAAATATATGAGGGTTTTATTCATTTCTTTTAAAATTACACCTTCATTCTCGTAATATGACAACTCTTTCTTGAAGTAGTGTGGCTTGTCATTAAGTCACAACTTTATTCTCTTAATATTGTGACTTTATTCTCAAAATCTCTTACTCCGTAGCAGTTCAGTGAACAATAAATTAAATGTTGTTTCTTCAGAAAGACACGTTGTAACCTGATCATCTTGTTTGTATGATTTCATCTACATACAGTCTCTACAAATATTCACCATCTTTGGAAGCGTTTGTGTTGATTGCTTAAAATCCTTGAATCTAATGTGTTTTTGTGATTAAACAGAAGAAGCAAAAACTGATTTTATTTATTTACTTGTTTATTTGACAAGGGAGAGGAATTAAAAGAATTAGAATTAAAACAGTAAGCGTAAGATTACTGAGCGTGGAATAATTCAATACAATACTACAACATAACATTTACAGTGAAATACAGGCAAAGACAAAGCCAAAGAGGAGAGTTCATCATCATGTTCATGTTTATGTTCATGTTCATGTTCATCGTCATCGTCATCGTCATCATCATCATCTTCATCATCATCGTCATCGTCATCATCATCATCATCATCATCACCATCATTATCTTCGTCATCGTCATCATCATCATCATCATCATCATCATCATCTTTATTTATAATGTGCTTCTCAAAACAGAGTTACAAAGTGCTTTACATGTCAATAATTAAAACAGACAAGACATGAAAACAACTTTTTAAAGAACTGATAAAAACACTGCCTCTGAAGCCACATTTTACATGAAGGAAGCTACTCAGTGTTTAACTTACTTCTGAAACCTTGCACCACTTCACAAGCGCATCATCACTATTAGGGGGTGCAAGGTCATCTAGTGGGCCAGATTGGACCCTCTGGCAGGCCAGTTCTAGCCCCAGGACCGTATGTTTGACACCCTTAGTTTAAATTAACTTAAAACTCAAACCAGTGAAGGGTCTCTAATAAAAGTATATTAAGAAGGGACTTAGAAGAGATCACTAACTCGACTGACCTGATTTCCTCGGGCAGACTGTTCCAGAGCCTCGGGGCCCTGACAGCAGACAACCTGTCCCCTTTAGTTTTCAGCCAGGCCTCTGGAACAAAGAAAAGACCTATGCCCAAGGACCTCAAAGTACGTCATGGCATGGACGTAGTAAAAAAAAAAAAACAAGAAAAAAAGTCATAGTATAGTGTGTCATTAAAAATCATGAAAAAAAGTCATAGTATAGTATGTTGTCAAAGATCGTGAAAAAAGTCATAGTATAGTATGCCATCAAAAATCATGAAAAAAAGTCATAGTATAGTATGCCATCCAAAATAATGAAAAAAAGTCACAATATAGTATGCCATAAAAAATCATTAAAAAAAGTCATAGTATAGTATGTCATCAAAATTCATGAAAAAACGTCATAGTATAGTGTGTCATTAAAAATCATGAAAAAAAAGTCATAGTATAGTATGTCGTCAAAAAACATGAAAAAAAGTCATAGTATAGTATGTGATCAAAAATCATCAAAAAAGTCATAGTATAGTATGTGATCAAAAATCATCAAAAAAGTCATAGTATAGTATGTCATCAAAAATAATGAAAAAAAAGTCACAGTATAGTATGCCATTAAAAATCATGCAAAAAAGTCATAGTATAATATGTCGTCAAAAATCGCAAAAGAAAATTCATAGTATAGTATGTCCCCAAAAATTATGAAAAAAGTCATAGTGTAGTATGCCGTCAAAGATCATGAAAAAAGTCATATTATAGCATGTCGTCAAAAATCATTAAAAAAGTCATAGTATAGTATGTTGCCAAAAATCATTAACAAAAAGTCGACCTAGTATAGTATGTCATCAAAAATCATTAAAAAAGGCACAGTATAGTATGTCGTCAAAAATCATGAAAAAAAAGTCATATTATAGTATGTCGTCAAAAATCATCAAAAAAGTCATATAATAGTATGCCATAAAAAATAATTCAAAAAAGTCATAGTATAGTATGTCGTCAAAGATCGTGAAAAAAGTCATAGCATAGTATGTCGTCAAAAATCATGAAAAAACGTCATAGTATACTATGTCGTCAAAAATCGCAAAAGAAAATTCATAGTATAGTATGTCGTCAGAAATTATGAAAAAAGTCATAGTGTATGTAGTATGTCGTCAAAGATCATGAAAAAAGTCATATTAAAGCATATTGTCAACAATCATTAAAAAAGTCATAGTATAGTATGTCGCCAAAAATCATTAACAAAAAGTCGACCTAGTATAGTATGTCATCAAAAATTATTTAAAAAGGCACAGTATAGTATGTCGTCAAAAATCATGAAAAAAAAGGCACAGTATAGTATGTCATCAAAAATCATCAAAAACCATCATAGTAGAGTATGTCGTCAAAAATCATCAAAAAAAATCATATAATAGTATGCCATAAAAAATAATTCAAAAAAGTCATAGTATAGTATGTCGTCAAAGATCGTGAAAAAAGTCATAGTATAGTATGTCGTCCAAAATAATGAAAAAAAAGTCACAGTATAGTATGTCATCAAAAATCATGAAAAAAAGTCATAGTATAGTATGTCGTCAAAAATCATGAAAAAAGTCATAGTATAGTATGTCGTCATAGATCATGAAAAAGTCACAGTATAATATGTTGTCAAAAATCATGAAAAAACATCATAGTATACTATGTCGTCAAAAATCGCAAAAGAAAATTCATAGTATAGTATGTCCCCAAAAATTATGAAAAAAGTCATAGTGTAGTATGTCGTCAAAAATCATTAAAAAAGTCATAGTATAGTATGTCGCCAAAAATCATTAACAAAAAGTCGACCTAATATAGTATGTCATCAGAAATTATTAAAAAAGGCACAGTATAGTATGTCGTCAAAAATCATGAAAAAAAGTCATATTATAGTATGTCGTCAAAAATCATCAAAAAAAGTCATATAATAGTATGCCATAAAAAATAATTCAAAAAAGTCATAGTATAGTATGTCGTCAAAGATCATGAAAAAACGTCATAGTATAGTATGTCGTCAAAGATCGTGAAAAAAGTCATAGTATAGTATGTCATCAAAGATCATGAAAAAAGTCATAGTATAGTATGTTGTCAAAAGTCATAGTACAGTATGTCGTCATAGATCATGAAAAAAGTCACAGTATAGTGTGTGATCAAAAATCATCAAAAAACGTCATAGTATAGTATGTCGTGAAAAACCCCGAAAGAAAAGTCATAGTATAGTATGTCATCAAAAATCACAAAAAAAGTCATAGTATAGTATGTTGTAAAAAATCATGAAAAAAGTCATAGTATAGTGTGTCATCAAAATTCATGAAAAAATATCATAGTATAGTATGTCGTCAAAAATCATAAAAAAAATCATAGTATAGTTTGTCGTCAAAAACCCTGAAATAAAGTCATAGTATGTGATCAATGAGTCCAATGACAAGGAGCTTTTCATTCTCGATCACCATGAAATCTGACAGTTTGAGCAGTTTTGAAAAGAGGAATTTGAGAAATTGCTTCATACACGTGCAAATCTGAGAGGACTCCTGACACAGAGTCAAGGCTGTAACTGCTGCCACTTCCAAATACTTTTAATATTAATTACCTTCAATTTAATATCTGACAGTTTTTTTGTTAGCCGGATAGCAGCAGAGAAGTTAGTGTTGAATTTCAGCTTCCAGGTGAACTCTTCTCTGATGATGTTTGACCTGCAGCAGCTTGTTGATGACAGTGGAGGTAAACAGGGCTTCTCATAAAACAGGTGTAAATGTGCTTCATTTACTGTCATTGCTTGGTGAATGTATTGATTTCCAGTCTGGTATACCTATTTTTCTCTCTGGCACTGCTGCTGATCTACACCGTCCAAACATTAAAGCACACAGAATATGTTCTCCCTCTTTTGTTGACATCAAAACTGATATTGCACCCATCTTAAAATGACAAAATATCATGATGTTTGATAAAAAGTAAAATATGATATTGTATTTATTTCAGACAAGAACTGGTGAACACTGCATATTCCAGATGATATAATACACAATACTTAACAGGTCTAAAGTTACAAGGAGTTTTGTCTCCCCCTTGCTGCACTGCTTGTGTACTCCTGTTTCCAGTGTTCCAGGGACATTTCAAGATAATTCCTGCATGGGGACCCAAATGTTGACCAGCATTCTCCAGAGTGAAAAACATTTTGGCTGTAGAGCTGTGACAAATAAGCTGTTCCCCTGGTTGGTTGTATGTATGGTTACTGGCTCAATGGACAATGTATCAGACTATGAATCAGAAGATATTAGGTGTGTCTCCTGGCCTTTAACTTGAAAATGACTTGCTGCTCATTTCCAATGTTGCTCCTCCACAAACAGTCCATCAAAGTAAATTTGAATCTAGAAACATCCAGATGCTGGGTAAATGGCTGTTCAATGTCTGGCAAAAGGGGTCTCAAGCCTTTAATTTCAGTCACTCACAGCTGTCATGAGGCCTCTGCTGTTTTTTCTAGTGTTACATCTTCTTTGAAAAACTACATTTCTCCCTGAAGAAGGTTGGTTTAATATCAAGAGCTCCACATATGCTCTCAAAGCAACAAGGAACTCAATAACCCGAATGGCTGTTATTATGTAGTGGTGAGCAGTCTGTGTTGTGGCCGCAGCAACCCTGGTTTGAATCCGGGTCATGGCAGCAATACAAAGCTGTATTTTTTTTATGTTGCTGCTTTGAATTTCTTCAACCTCTGCTCCATTTTACATTGCTGAAAATGAGACATCTTAAAACTAAACCTGCTTGTATGAGGACCCATTTTCTGACCAGCGTTTTCCACACTTGTCTACAAAGTAAAACGGCATCACGGTTTGCTTGCAGAGTTGTCAGAACGAAGTTGCTTGCCAAGCCATCGCACGTAAGGCTAGTGTCTGACTATGGATAAGAAGATGATAATGATTAAGGTTTGATACCTGGCTACCTTGTACTCACCTTTAACTTCTAAACCAATACCCCTCATTTCCAATGTTCTCTCTCAACAAACTGTTTATCAAACTAAACAATAATCTGGAAACATCCAAATACCTGGTTAATGGCTGTTACATGTGTGCTCAAAAGGGTGTGATCATCTTAATTTCAGTCACTCACAATAGTCATGAGGCTTCTAGTGTATTCTCTAGCGTTAGATACTAATCACCTTTGTTTGAAAAATCTAAATTTGTCCCTGAAGGACAGAATCAGCAGTGCTCGATAAACCATCCATGGAGCTGTCGTTTGTCACACATCATTTAGAAACATGAAACAAAAATGTTCAATATATCTTAACCAAGCCACACACAGGTAAAGTTTTTGATGAATGATGGGGATGACACAATATCTGGCCAGAAGTATGTGGGCGTAAGAATGTTTGGAAAGTTTGCCATTTTGTAAATGTAATATAAACAACACGATCAGACTGTATCTTACCTAAGACTGCATCTGATGCGTGTATCACCATTATATAAGGCACTCTGTTGCTTCAGTCATAAAGATTTTCAGTTATTGATCCACACCTGGTTATCTATGAAGTCCCCAAGGTGTCAAAAGAAATAATGACATCCACATCTCTCAAGCTCTGCTGTCAGGAACATTCAATACCATATAGCAGGACATCAAACTGCATGAAAACCTTATGTTATTTTACCTCAATGCAGCACAATGGCTGAAAGGAAAACAGTGTGCGCTTCATCATGAAACAGTTTTACACACTAAAGAAACCTGGAAATATAATAAAGCAAGCTCTTCCTGTCCTCATTCAAGCCAACAGCAACAAGCAGGGCAAATTTTAGAAAAGATTACTTTGCCACATACAGAATAAAGAAAATACCTTTTTCAAATTTACCATGTTTGCTTTGTATTATACCACAAAATAGTAACACAACACATGTTTCAAAGCAAAAGTAAAAAAAAAAAAAGAAAAACACAGCATTTCTTAGAATCACTTTAACTTAATCTCATTTATTTCTTGCATCAAAATACGCAAGAAGCATTTTCTAAATCAAATAATTTGAAATAAAGGTTGTTGGGTGAATTTAATGTATCCATTTCCAATTTCATCTGCTCATCTGAGGGCTGGGTCGCGGGGGCAGCAGGCTGAGCGAGGTATTCAAGGTGTCCCTCTCCCCAGCAATGTTTTCCAGCTCCTCCTGGGGGATAATGAGACGTTTCAAGGCCAGATGAGATATATAATCCCTCCAGTGTGTTCTGAATCTGCCCTGGGGTCTACGACCAGTTGGACGTGCCCAGAAAACCTCTAACGGGAAGAGCCCAGAAGGCATCCTGATCTGATGTCCAAACCACCTTAATTGGCCCCATTCAATATGAAATAACAGCGGCTCTACTTCCAAGATCCTTACAGATGTCTGAGCTCCTCACACTATCTGTAAGCTGAGCCCAGCCACCCTGTGGGTGAAACTTATTTCCGCCGCTTGTATCAGTGATCTTAATCTTTCTCACCACCCAAAGCTCATGACCATAGGGGAGGTTTGGGATGTAGATGGACTGGTAAATCAAGAGCTTTGCCTCCCGGCTCAGCTCACTCTTCACCACGACAGTCTGCCACAGCGCCTGCATAATTGCCTGTCCATCTCACACTCCATTTTATCCTCACTCATTAACAACTTTCACTCCTTCGCTTGGGGCAGTAACTCTCTCCCAACCCAGAGGGGTCATTCCACCATTTTCTTGCTGAGAAGCATGGCCTCAGACTTGGAGGTGCTGAATCTCATCCCTACTGCTTCACGCTCATCTACAAGCCACCCCAGTTAATATATGGATACATTAAAAAATAATAATAATAATAATAATTTCGATGTGTAAACTGTGAAAGCCGAAGACATAAAAATGACTAAGATATTTACTTCAATATATTATTCTTCAAGCAGCAACCTCTGGAAAATGAAGCTAATGCGCAGGTGCCAAAAACTGCAGTTCCTCTAATGGCCACTTGAGGCTGGCTTCAGAATCGAGTCAATCCCCATAGACCCAAATGTTAAAATGCCCAACTTTACAGCAGAAATAAACATGTTTACAGCCTGGTACAAAAATGTTGTCTCTAAAGCTAATCTTACCCTTACCCTGAGTGTGGACTCTGTTAAGTGTTGACACTGTTTTGTTTGTCTGTTTTCTAATGTGTGTTTCCAGATGTGTGTCTTGTTCTGTTCTTTGGTGGACATTGGGGAATGGAGATGGTGCTGTGGAAAATAATTTCCTCAAGGGGACAACAAAGTCTAAGTCTAATCACAGTTGTAAGAGGAGTGACTTTTTATTTTACTCACCCATTTACATTTCATTAAGGGTTAAAGTTATGCACAATTAAAGAGGTGGGCGCTTTAAATGGCTGGATCTGCCCTTGCTCCTCCACAGCTCCACCCTCTCATCCAAATATGGTCACTTCTCCCTCCAAAAATCCAAAATGGCAACAGTCAAAAGGCCAAATGAGTCTTCAAAACAGGACTTGTTAGCTACATGTATTATTTTTAGACAGTATACAATTATTCTGAAATGACGATTAAAATTGGATATGGATACTTTTGTTAATTCGATGTGTTTTTCTCTGAAGTTTTATCTGTTTGTCACCAGATAAAATTCACTGGAAAGATCTGACATGAAGATCTGAGAAATGAGACTTACTTTTATTGCCTGTGTGATGCCGTGAAGAGGGGCACCAATATTAAATTCTGCATTGTTTCCCCATGAGGCAACAGTGACATTAACTGTGGAATAAACATGACATTTCAGTCCTTTGATGGTTCTGACACGTCTGCCTTTGGTTGCACATGAACAGCAACCACAGATGGATCAATACACCGCAAAGATAACAACACCTACACACAACACCGACCTTTAGAGTGACTGTATGTGGTGTTCAGGAGGGCTGTGATTCTGCTTTTATTTCCTTCCCATCTGAAGATCGTGTTCATAAAGACATGCTTTAGGAATAACCTTTCAGATGTTCATCAATAGAAGGATGTGACTGAAGCACCCATTGGGGATTCACACTGTCCAGTAAAAGCTACTCCCACCTCTCTGTACCTAGGCTTTCTATCCATAATGACTTCTCCCATAGAGAAAAGGAACATGTCTGTACAGTATGTATTAACAGGTGTGTAAATAACACAGATGTACTGTTTTAATGCTTTAACATGTTGGTGTTGATCATCATGCAGAACATATCAAAGCAAATCCCCTGCAGGAAAAATTCCTCTTGAGTTCATTCCGTAAGCCGGAGAATCTTACAGAAGCTCAAGAGGAATTGTGCAGGATTTATCTTACTGAATTCCTGCTGAATTCCTTTGAACCTTCCTACAGGTTTCCTTCACGTTCACGCCGTTACCTTTGCATTTCTCTGCAGGATTCCTGTCACACTCCTTGAAAGAGATTCAAACATGTGTGCTAATGAGCTCTAATTAGTCTTGATCTGAGTTTCTTTCATTGCGTAAATTAAAAATGCAAATAACTAATCCCTATTTACATTCCAGACATTTTACAGAATGAGCCTGACTGTGAAGATGACATGTTAAGTAGATGGCTGAGACGATGCAGGACAGAAATTTGGCAAGGCGCTCACACCACAACTAAACAAACGCCATCCAGATTGAATTATACACCCACTCATGTCAGCCTGGGCATGATCCTCTCCCACTGTGAAACACCAAAATAGGACATTGCTGTGTGACATGGTGACTGTAAATCTAGCATCCGACTGCGCAGAGTAATCATGTCCAGTGAACACAGCGGTGCAGAAACTATGTGGTGTATACACACACCACAGGGCTAAGACTCCAAACATACCCAGAGTACAGTGACGCTCATGAGGATCCACTCTCACTATGAGAACGTGATATAGTGCACATTAAACTGACTGCAATTTTTTACTGATTTAATTTTTCTGCAGTTGGAAAGAGAAATACATGGTGTAATATGTTATCGTTAAACACTGACAGTCCGCCAAATCATTTCCTTGCAAACGTTAACTGCATTAACACACAACCAGAAAAAGATATAAACACAACATTTTTTTTTACACATGCATTTACATTCACTGTTCATTTTTCACACAGTGTACAACTGAGACGCAGCTTAATAAACATTCTGCAACCAGACAACAGCTGACATTTAAAATACATCTCTCAAGGTACGATTACAATTTCACAGTTATGACAACATCCGACATTTTGAAATATAATACATAAATATTCTGAATAATCTCCACCTATATAAGAAGATAACACATATTAGAGCACACTGACTGGACAACATCACAGCAAAAGCATCTTCAGAAAAGTGCCACTTTTGTGATTCAGGTTATTTTACTTCAATAAAAGTACTTTGGTACAAAAGGGACGACCCGCCTTATTCTGCCATTTCTAAAGACTAATACTCCTTTATACTTTGATTCTGATTGTTCTTTTTATAATGTCTCCCTCTGAATTAAAGGGATAGTGCACCCAAAAATGAAAATTCAGCCATTATCTAGTCACCCATATGCCGATGGAGGCTCAGGTGAAGTTTTAGAGTCCTCACAACACTTGCGGAGAGGGAGGGGAGAGGGGGTAGCAACACAACTCCACCTACTCTCCGCAAGTGTTGTGAGGACTCTATGGGCTCTAGTTTCGGAGACCGGGCAAGGCGGGGGCACAGCGCACCTGCGCTTCGCCAACTGGGTGTGGCCAGGCGGATTTTGCAAGTTTGGCACACTGTGTGCCTGGCGCAGCTACTCCT
The DNA here is from genome assembly GCF_041903045.1 of Epinephelus lanceolatus. Taxonomy (NCBI): domain Eukaryota; kingdom Metazoa; phylum Chordata; class Actinopteri; order Perciformes; family Serranidae; genus Epinephelus; species Epinephelus lanceolatus. The sequence continues at coordinate 16,083,767 of NC_135735.1, forward strand.
CTTTCCCACCTCCGTCCCTCCTACCTGCCTGTCCAAGCTCGCAGTGTCCGAATATACGGAACTGCGAGCAGACCTCCACGGGCTGATGATGCAAAGGTAGCCTGGGAGGAGGTCACCACAATTGTAAATCAATGTTGCGTTTCTCTCGTGCGCGCGTGCGCTCTCTCTTTCTCTCTTGCAGTCTCACTCTGTTTCTTTTCTTTTGACTTTTCTAAGATGACAGATGCTGAATATATACTCCCTATCTGATGCTGTGGCTGTTTGTGGTTGGCTGAGAGGGATGTGAACTCATGAGTTTGCAGCTGTGTTACGCGTGCCAAACGTGCCAAACGGTGCCAAACGGTGCCAATCTGACATCAGATGTGATGGGACAGTTGATATAGAGATACATTTATGTGCTGACTGCAGATAGTTGCATTGAATAGTGGTTTGTTGGGGTATTTATTGCATTGTTAATACGCCTGATATTCTGGAAACCTGCCTGTGAGGTTTTGGTGACGTGTGCGCACTGTCCACCGGTCAGCCAAACTTCGGCTTACACCGGCTGCACTCTGCCTGCGCTCCCCCTGCGTTGACAGTAGACCTGGTTTCAGATGGCGAGCTTTTAGCACACCTTCAGCGAAGCCTTTTGGCACAAAACTGTCACTGCGCCAAGCTGGATCTGTCGACACCTCCCCCTACTGCGCCAGCACACCCATCTTAGCGCACCTCGGTCTGCCAAACTACCAAACTGAGCGCGCCTCGGGTTGCGCTGTTCGAAACTAGCTCTGCACGGGGTTCGCCACCCTGCGCTGCGCCGGGAAACTAGAGCCCTAAAACTTCACTTGAGCCTCCCTCTGCATATGGGTGAGTGGATAATGGCTGAATTTTCATTTTTGGGTGCACTATCCCTTTAAGCAGGATTTATACTTGTGCGTCAACTCTATGCAGAGCCTACTCCATAGCCTTTGCATGTAGCCTATGCTGTCATGAGTATTTATACTTGTGCGGTTGTGTCACTCTGCAGTTACACCTCCAAAACACTCATCAGCGGTGGAGGTTTCTGTGAAGTGCTGAAAGTTAAGTTGATTCTAAAAACACCCAAAACACACATTAAACACACATTAAACATGGCTTAATAGCGACAATTTCAAACACATGTACACAAATCGACTTCACTATAACTCGCAGCATTCACAGACAAAGCACTTGTCTTTTGCTGGACACATTTTCCCCACAGGTACAACATGCTAATGTTTTTAGCACAAGCCTATGGCATTTTAGATTGTATAAATTAGCCTAGCCGCTTTTCCTCTACTCATATGAGGCCAGGGACAACAGCAACATTTAACAAAGGTAACGTTATAAAATTCGGCTCCATTACAACTCACAAGGTTCACCAACTAAACACGTTTTCCAAACAAATACAACATGCTAACGTTATTAGCACAAGCCTATGGAATTTTACACTGTATAAATTAGCCTAGTGACTAGCGGCAATTTCCTCTACTCATATAAAGCCAGGATAAATCACACACAAGAATTAAAATGCTATTTTAATGGAGGCTTTATTGTCTTCACAATGTATTGTCTCTGTGAAATTAAAGTAAATAAAAGCTTCCTTTCTACTGAGGGAAATTGTTTCAGCTGCCAAAAATAGACAGGAGGTCTGCATCGCCGCAACCTGTAGTTACATTTTTGGGGAGGTGCACGTCAGGCTACACCATAGCCGCTACGTCAACGATCCTATGCCATAGGCACAAGTATAAATCCTGCTTGGTGCTGAATAATGGCCAATAAAGTGGTTTCACAGAATATAATGATGTCACAGTAAGTTTGACCTTTGACCTTTTGTCTACAAAATGACATAAGTTCATCATTTTATCCTATAAGACATGTAAATTTCTGAGTTATGGCCAAACACATGTTTTGTGAGGTCACAGTGACCTTAACCTTTGACCTTCAACCACCAAATTCTAATCAGGTTATTCCTCACTCCAGGTGGACATTTGTGCCAAATTTGAGTAAACTCCCTCGAGGCCTTCTTGAGATATCATCTTCACATGAATGAGACAGATGAGGTCACAGTGACTTTGACCTTTGACCAATGACCACCAAAAGCTAATCAGTATCATTATGTCCAAGGGGACACTTGTGCCAAATTGAGGAAATTCCCTGCAGGCTTTGTTGAGATATCACAATCACGAGAATGGGACAGACAGACAGACACTCGTAAACATAATGCCACCAGCCGTGGCTATCACCCGCACGGAGGCATGAAAAGCAACAAATTCACTGAGATTTCTTTTGAAATAACGATCACACAATTTGATGGTTAAAAAAAGTAATCCATTACTAAAGATATTTTACAAACTGATAAATTAAATAACACTTAGTGTTTAATACACAAGTACATCACCAAAAGAGCAATGCATTGAATTAACATGTATCTGAGTGATGTCATACCAAATGACCTCATTATGTGGGTCACTAAAGTCATAAGGACAGTTTGGAAAGCGAAGACACACCCATACATGCTGTACAACTTTCTGTCTCACACACACACACACACACACACACACACACACACAGAATCTTGTAATTCTATCTTTGTGAGGACCCTCATTGTAATAATGCATTCCAAAGCCCCTTAATCTACCGTCACAACTAAATGCCCCTTACCCTAACCTAACTTTAAAGTGGAACTTAAAACCAAGTCTTGACCGGCAAACAGGCCTTTGAAGAAGTGAGGTCCGGCCAAAATGTCCTCACTTTACAAAAATGTCCTCACTTTGTTGGTTAAAATACATGTTCATTCCTCACACACAAACACACTTCCCTTACACACAATCCTCCTGATTGACCTGTCGGCCATTGATCATGCTCAGACTTGACATGGAGTGATGTGAGCTGCGGACGGATGTCACACGTGTGTTATACTGACTTGGGCTCTGCGAGGAGCGTTTGAGTATCATGTGGCAGCAACAACACAGCTGCTGGTTGAACTGCTTCTGGAAGGTCCTGCTCAGCAGGTAAAGGGCGAAGGGGTTGAGGCAGGAGTTGGTGAAGGCCAGGATACGAGCTATGACGCTGCACACAAAGTGAACCAGGGAGGTGTCGACCTGACGGGGAACAGACAGGGTGGAGGATTGATAAAAAATCACAGAGGTGTGTGCATACAAGGGATGTAAACAAATACATAATCTGGAGATGAATACACTCTGAACAGATACACAAACCCACTTTGTTTCCATCTGAACCACCTCCCATCACATGCAGAAACATCTTTTTTGTATATGTCCCAATAAGCTATTATAACACTTGTATTTTGTTTGTTTGTTTGTTTGTTTGTGTTTGTCAAAAGCCTTTTTTTATCAGACTGATTAGCAATTGAATAATGGGGTGTCCTTTATCGTAGGCCCAATAAAACACCTCAATATCAACCTTTCATCTGCATTTGCCTTCGTCCTACCAGCAGCCACGTCCTGCTTGATTTGATTAGCTGCTTGAGCTAAGTGTGACACCGATGGTGTGACTCCGCGCCTTGTGCTGAGAGAATTTTAACTTTTGTGTGCAGCTAAAAAATCGCTAGAATATGCAGACATGGCACAAGAGAGGACGCACGCATGGTGCAACATACCATTGGAAAACAATGGTTTCGCAGGCGACGTGTTTCTCAGTGTGATTAGGCCGTAGTTAAGCATGTACATTTTTACATACAACTAAAACAAATGGTAGTAGAAAACAATTCAAGAGCTGTATGGATAATTTCTAACATCTTCCAGTATAATGTCAGCATTACCCACATCTAGTGTAAATCCAAATGAAGAGAAAAATACAAACATTTTGCGAAATAAACAAGTGAAGATACAAATAGTACTGTGCATTAAAGTATAAGACAGAAACAAATAAACAGATATATTCTATTAGAAATATAAAGAGGTGCTTCTGTGTACCTGGGAGTAGTGATAGGAACGGTATAAGAAGATGACGTGACAGGGAAGCCAACACACTGCGAAGAGAACAACAAACACCAGCACTGTCTTTGCCAAGCGCTTTCTGGATTCAACCTGTTGGTTGTAGAAATGAAAAATTAACAAAACATCAAAGCAAAAAAACAATGCTGTATAATATATATTCTTTCATATTTATATTTAAGTGTTTTTCTAACGGTGGTGGAAAGAGTAGTCAGATCTTTTATTTAAGTAAAGGTAGCAACACAACGTAATCTCATCCCTACTCGTCATAATTTGCCGCTTGGGTAGAAGCCCTTTGAGAGCAGCCTTCTGCATTGTATCTTGACATGGAAGGAGTCAGCGGTTAGGTTTAGGCAACAAAACTACTTAGTTATTGTCAGGAAAAGATCGCAGATGTGGCTAAAAACAGCTGGCTTTGAGTGGCCCAAACAGTAAAAAGGGGTCTGAGGTAGGTCTTGTGAAAATATCGTGGTTGACGTTAGTTATGTGAGCTGGAACAGTGGCGGTGTGTCACTAAAAACACCTGTCTCTGTGTAGCACGAACGTTGCAACCAATGTTCTGGTTTGCTGGTCTTGAACTCTGCTCTCCTGGATCAAAGTCCGTTTGCTCTAAGCATCCGATAATGACAGGGATGGGTTTACACTGAAGTTAGTGGGAAGCCTAGTGCGTCTCACAGCTGCTGAACAGTGCCCCCAGTGTCTTCACAGTGATGTCGGGCACGCTTCCCTAGCACCACATTTTGACTCTGGGAGTGAGACCAGGCTGAAAATTAATGTGCTGTAGTGAAGAAATTGATTATGTAAATGTTAATTATGTAATATCAAGTGAAGACAGCTGCAGGCTGTCTGGTGGTCACGATAAGAACCACCTCGAAGACGTGCTCTGTTCTCTATCACATGTTTACAGACTGGTTTTATCAGGTAAATGGAGACAGTGAATGTATTCACATCTCATTCAACGTGTTATTAAAAAGCCAAAGGATATAAGCAGAGACAAAGTAAGGTTTCTTTAGGTTTTGGTGGAGATGGTAGCCATGTGTGTTTTCTGTGCTGAAGGCTTCTGTGATATCATATTTATGTGCTGTGATTAAACCATACACACAAGTCAGGACAACTTGTCCTTAATTTTTTTTAGTATATGAAGTACACGTTTTTCTTCATAAATTTGATTTCTGATGCATTAACAGCATTTTTCATGTCATAGCTGGTGGAGGTGCCTGCTCTATCCACTAAGCCACCGGCGCCCCGCTAGTGACTACTTTGTTACCTATCAGTAAATTCACCAGTAATTATAGCTGTCTAATAAATGTAGTGAAGTACGTATCTCTAAATTGTTGTTCAGTAAATATAGTTACTTACAAAAATAAAACATTTGATGATTAGGACTGTCGCTGCCATTGAGGTGACTATGGTTATGTGACTGGTATTGTTTCAGAGAATTTGGGGGATTTAAGTTTGGGGAAGTTTGATGCTAAAAAAAAGCTACAAACACGGGGTGGTCATAAAATGGGGCAAATTCATAGATTTTTAATAATAACTAGATACTAGACGCCATGATGGTGCCTATACATTCCAATGTAGTTGCTCACCTGGCACATTCGCCCAAAAAGTTACTAGCTTCTGGGTTTATTTCTGCGGTATGTGTTCCACTGAATAGGCGCAGTAGTGTTTCTCCTGCTGGCCCCGCCCACAAGTTTCCACTTTGCTCATAGACTTTACATAGTGATGATGTCATGGATTTTTATATCACTTTTCTAGGCCTGAGGAAAGTTTTATGAATATAAAACCACCATGACTCAAAAATTAGAAATAAAAAGATTCGAAATTGATCTTGTTTGCAGTTTGAGGTGTCCTGTTAATGGTTTTACAGATGTCTCTATTATAATTGTGGTCTATGAGGAAAATGATTTTTGGGCCGCAGGGGATTTTTTCGCTGCAATACCGCAAGTGGTCACTGTGAAAAAACTGACCTTTGTGATGGTCCGACAAGCTGTTGAAGTAAGCATGGAGTCTACAGTGTGTGTTTGAAGGATATATCCAGGATGTCAAACTGACTCAGCAGCAACAACAGGTTAAAAAGACAAAGATAGTTAGAAGCTAAAGCTGAACTATAGGCTACAGATCACAGTGTAAAAGTGAACCACCACATCACTGCTGATCGCCACACAAGACAATGAATAAAAAAGGGAAACTTCGCTGATATTGAACCAGCTGTGTGGCATCACAGTGTGTGCAGGTGAACGGTGTTTGGCTTCACTCCCGTGCTACTGCCAGCACATGGACCTTCACAACCAGACAGGCAGGGATCTCCGGGGGAAGTCAAATAACTTTCATCTGCACACACTGTGATGACACACAGCTGGTTGAATATCAGCAAAGTTTCCCTGCTTCCCTTCACTGGTTCCTGTACAGCAGGGTCTGTCTTTGTTTCACTGTTATAATCATTAAAAAGCAAAAGCAGCATGTGTATACATTCAGTAGGCTATATCTTCAGTAGCTAGCTAACCCTACACTTTTCAGGGTTTGATTCTGGTTTTGGAACAGGGAAGAAACGTATATCTTTTTCCAACCTCTCCCGGTAACGAGTATCATTAATACATGACGTGCCCCAGGCACAACATTTAGCTCCAAATCCTGGATGCTACATTATGATTGGCCAGTCTATGTGCGGGGGCAGGACTTAGTGAAGGGTCAGTTGGCTGCAAGGCTGAGCAGCTTTCTGGGGGGCCTGAGCTGATTGTAGTATTTTAAGCAGGCTCAGCATCACAAGGGGTCTTTAATCCTTAATTTTTTTGGAAAATTTGCCTTCTCTATTTAAACTTTATGTAACTATAAAAAAAAACAAAAAACAAAAACAACAAAAGTATTGGCCAAAATACAATACAGAGCAGAGGAGATTGATAGAGAGAGTGAGAGCTGTGAGTGCAAACTGTTCATACGTGCCTCACCCTGCTGATATTGACAGAGAATCATTCATAAGTTCAAAAAATATTTGCTAGTGCCATATTCTTAAGTGAGTCTGATTTTTGAATGTATTCTTTGATTTTGAAACAACAGACTTGTGTTGTTATTTAGCCTCTCTGAAGCTATTGTATGGTTTAAAAATATTCAAAATAAAGAAAGGGGCTTTGATTTGACAGTATTTGAAATTTTGGCTAGTTTTAGGCCATCTAATAAATAAACAAACAAAAAGGGGCGTGGCCCTGCTTATGACAATTTGAATACTGGCCTGTCGTTTTGCATACACGTTCCCCTCCACAGGCAGGTTTGTGGTGCTCCTCATCAGACTGTGGGCGATGAAGGTGTAGTACACAGATATGACCAGCAGGGGAATGACGTAGAAAATGAGGAAGGAGGCCATGGAGTGGATCTTAGGGTGCAGTCTTCCAGCTGGGGGATAAGGAGCACAGGTGATGAAACTCTCATTTGTGGAGGTGACGTTGAAGGTGTGGAGGTCAGAGAAGACGGCCTCGGGGATAGCTAGGATCAGGGAGAAGAGCCAGATGAGCGCTGCCTTCAGGACAATGCTGGTAGTGGTGCTTGATGTTTGGATGTCCAGAGGCTTCACAATGGCCCTGTATCTGATAGATAGATAGATAGATAGATAGATAGAGAGATAGATAGATAGATAGATAGATAGATTAGATTAATGATAAAGGACTTAAGAATGGGTTGGCGATTAGGTTTAGGCAACAAAACTACTTGGTTGGGATTAGGAACAAGATCGATCACTTGAGTTGACTCGTGACAAAATAACTCAATGTTGTCTCTTAGTTTCACACAGGACAAAAACACTCTTCTCCATGGTCAAAGTCGTGTGCTTGTTGGACCCATCCACCTCCCCTCCCTTCTGCCCTAAGTGGACTTCCTTGCTCTTTATTCTGCGTCTGTTGCTCTCAAGGTCTAACAATGACATTCATGGGTTTACATTGGAGTTGGATGCTACAGATGTTTAGGCCCTGATTAGACGACAACGGTTTCTCTAAACACGGAAAAGTCTGTCCTTTGTGTTTTAAAAAACTTCTGCGTTTATATGACGAGGTTATTGAAACAATCCCCGTTCACACGGAGCCGCAAAATCTACTGGAAACGCTGCAGTATGCACGCCAGGCCAATGGGTGGCGGTGTAGATTTGCAAAGCAACACCACGGCATGACGCCATGCGCCTGCGCTGAAGCGCCTTCCTCTATAATGCGGTGATTACAAACCAAAACAAAGAAGACACACTGGCGAAAGCATGCACAGACAACTTTGTCTGGATGGACGACGAGGTGGCGTTGCTACAGTAACAGATCTACACTTTACTTCAAATCAACAGGGTGAGCAGCACAAACAGAGCTCGACATTGTTGTTGTGACGGTCGGCATGCCTAGTGACTGGAACCGTAATGCACATGTGCGAAAAGTCTCTGTTTTCAGAGGAACTGCATATTGCAAGTTTACATGACAACGGAGGCACTGCCGTTTCCAAAAAATTGCACTCTGGAACCCATTTTCAATACATTGCATTTTCAGGCACCCAAAACGCTGCTGTCGTGTAAACAATCTGGCCAAAATGCAACTAAAGTTTACCGTTTTCAGTTGAAAACATTGTCGTATAAATGGGACCAGCTGGGACAAGCTGCGTATTTTGACGCCCTAGGAGTGAGACCAGGCGGCCTCAGGACAAGTAAATGTAACTTTAAAGGAAAAGATCAACAATTTGGGAAATGCATGTATCCTTGCTGAGAGTTAAAAGAGACGACTGACACCATTCTTGTTTCTGTGTGTGGTATCAATCCATCCATCCATCCATTTTCATTTGCTTATCTGGGTCCAGGTTGCGGGGGCAGCAGGCCAAGCAAAGCACCCCAAATGTCCCTCTCCCCAGCAATGCTTTCCATGTCCTCCTGGGGACCCCAAGGTGTTCCCAGGCCAGATGAGATATGTAATCCCTCCAGTGTCGTCTGGGTCTGCTCCGGGGCCTCCTACCAGTGGGACATGCCTGGAACACCTCTAATGGGAGGCGCCCAGGAGGCATTCTGATCAGATGCCCGAACCACCTCAACTGACCCCTTTCAACACGAAGGAGCAGCAGCTCTACTCCGAGCTCTCTCCTGATGTCCGAGCTCCTTACCCTATGTCTAAGGCTAAGCCCAGCCACCCCTAGAAGGAAACTTATTTCGGCTTCTTGTATCCGCGATCTCATTCTTTCGGTCATTACCCAGAGCTCATGACCTTAGGGGAGGGTTGGGATGTAGATTGACCAGTAAATTCAAAAGTTTGCCTTTCGGCTCAGCTCCCTCATCACCACGACAGTCTGGCCTGCATCGCTCCAGACACCGCGCCAAACCACCAATTCATCTCATGCTCCATTCTACCCTCATTTGTTAACAAGGCCCCGAGATACTTGAACTCTCTCGCTTGCGGCAGTAATTCATTCCCAACCCAATCTTCTCATCCAAATCTCAGCAAAAATAAGCATATTTGTCAATATGTCAAACTTTTTTGTTTATTTTACCAGAGCTTCTGCTGGAAGAAAACTCAAATGTGATTACAGCATGGTCACTTTTTGCACATTAGGTATAGCTATACACTTCTACGTCTGCAACAAGTTTCAAGTTGTACTGCAAATTTGGAGCACAATAAACATTTACTTACCTTATTGTACAGGTAAAACTGGTATTGTCTCTAAATTACAGCCCTACCAAAATAGGCAGCAGTTTTACTTGCTTGTAATATTCTTGTCAAAAGCCTTGAAAAATTATACAATAATGAAAAAGAGAACAGGCTCACATTTGTTCAAATGCGAACACGTATCACACAAGGATGTGCATCATGACCATGATCCAAGTTCATATATTGATTCCAAGAATGACTAATTTAAACATTATTAAAAGTTACCCAAAACTCAAGGACAAAGTCAGTTGAAGCTCAACCGTTTTCTGATTTTTCACATTATTATTTTACAAACATTTCTTACACTCACAAGGTTATTCATTTGAAGCAGCAGAGGTCTCTCTGTATAGGAGGCAGGACATATTGGAGGCAGGACATATTGTCCGATGTGATCAGGATTTTTTTCTTTCACAGTGTTTACTGTCATGTTTATATTAAAGCATCCTGAAACATGGAAATAACAAAGAGATGGCAGTTAAATTGTTTCTGTAGCCACCGATTACCTCCAGCCTGCACATGTCAGCAGCCAGAACCACACAGTCCTTTTGTGTCTATAATAAACCCCTGATCAATACACAGTAAATATTTGCTTCCTATTATAATTGTAAAGCATTTAGTTTGTACATATGTCCTGTATCTATCTCTGTAGACACAGGAAAGAGGACATCTGCATAATTTGGGTGCCACGTAGGCCATTTTAAACTGATTATAGGGTCAATAAGATGATTATAACAGAAGAAAACCTGCCTACCTGTCCGCAGAGAGGGCTGTGAGAGTGAACACAGACACCCCGACCGAGGTGAGCTGGATGAAGGCGATGACTTTACAGCCCACTCTCCCGAACAGCCACTCCTCTGACAGGTAGCGGCTGGCATCCACCGGAGCGCAGGTCACCAGCAGTAAAACATCCCCCAGCGCCAGACTGGACATGAAGAGATTGGGCACATTGCGGATGGCTTTGGCGGAGCAAAATGTCATGATGAGCGTGATGTTGCCGATGAGCCCCAGCACGATGATCACACCGTAAACTGAAGCGATGACCACGCCAGTGAACCACATTGTCCGTGCCGTGCTTTGGAGAGCAGTGACGCTGCGCGATGCGTTTGGGTATATATGGTCCATTTCTCCCAGCGTTAAACCAGCTGCTCAGGAGATGTTTTAGAGAGATACGAACAGGTCCTTTAGGGGTTCAGGAAGAGGGCAAAACTACTGTGGTGCCAATTTTGTGTCCAACTCTAGAGTTGAGTCCTCCTCAGTGTTTGGACGTGCAGGGTCCGATAGGGGCTGCCACCCAGTGCGCTCACAGAGCATGCAGCAATCAATACCTGAGTCTGTGGGGTTGAATTCAAGAAAGAGGGTAAAAAAATGATGATTAGAAAAGCTTTCAATTTGAGAATTATCTCAAATGTGTAAAATTGGCTACAAACTCCTAGTAAAAATGTTATTAGATATCTGTTTCTATTTTAGCTTTTTATTTATTTTATTTAATTATTCAATTTATTTATTTTTTTATTTATTCTTAGTTTGATATTATTTTTTTAGTTTTATTTTATTTATTTTTTTAGCTTTTTATTTTCTATTCTCCAGCTCTTTAATGACGTTTTAATTGTATCTAAATGTCCATCTATGATGTGTTTATTTTGCACTTTGTCTGGACGCTTTTAATAATTGAATTGCCTTGCTGATGAAATATGCTGTGTGAATAGACTTGCCTTGCCTAATCATAGGTCTGTCATCCTTTGCATATTTTGTAAATCAATGAATTAATCACACTATTTATGCAACACTTTTCATACAAACAGAATGCAACACAAAGTGCTTCGCACAATAAAACATTTTGTAATTTATTTTTATTTATTTATTTTATTAATTTTTACTTTTTATTATTATCATTTTATATTTTCATTTTAAGCATTTTATTTTTTATTCTCTTGTTCTTTAATGACGATTTAACTGTATCTAAATGTCCGTTTATGATGTGTTTATTTTGCACTCTGTCTGGAATTTGATATTTAATTGAGAGCACTTTGAACTGCCTTGCTGATGAAATGTACTGTATAAATATACTTGCCTTACCTAATCATAAGTCCGTCATCCTTTGCGTCATCATACACAAGAGAACAATTTTAAATCAGTCAATGAATAACTAAACAAATACGATAAAATCAATAAATGCCAGCTAGAAAAACAGATTAATAAAAATAAATAAATAGACAATAATAATAAATAGAAAATAAAAAAGGACATAAAGTTCAATTAAAAGCCAGGCTGAAAGGGTAGGCCTTGAGTTTGCTTTTAAAAACATCAACTCTCTCTGCGACCCTCAGGTCTTCAGGGAGGCTGTTCCACAGATGTAGACCACAGTTATGAAATGATGCCTCACTGTGGCTTTTTGCTCTGACATAGGGGATGATTAAAAGGCCACTACTAGAAGATCTGAGGGTTCCTATGATAAAAGCAAATCAGATAAATAGGTAGAACTAAGACCATAAAGATCTTTATAAACCAATAAAAAGATCTTAAAATCAAATCTGACGCACACAGGAAGCCAGTGCAGAGACTCTTTCTGGTCCTCGTCAGCTACAGGTGCAGCTGAGTTTTGTAATAACTGATGCTGAGCAATGTTTTTCTTATGAGGACCAGAAAGTAGAGCATTACAGTAATAAATTATCCAGGTGATAACAGCATGCATCAGTGTCTCTGTGTTGGCTTGGGAGAGAAACTGTCGCACTCTGGCAATGTTCTTAAGATGATAAGATCCAGTTTTGGTTAAACTTTTCAAAACTAAGATTCAAATCTAAGATAACTTTGAGGTTTTCCACTTGTTGACAGTGTTTTAGTGCCAGTTCTTGCAGCTTAAAAGCTTCTTGTCCGACTTAAAAATCTGTCATCTCACTCTAAATCTTTTCTAATGCTGGATCAAAACGAGAAACATTGTTTGTACACCAAACCATTTGTCCAGTTTTAATTGCAGAAGGAGATTAGAACATGAATTTATTCTTAGATTAAAAATGTTTTTCCTCTCTTTGGCTGCAGGATCCACTTCATTACAGTTCAGTGTTTGGTTACAGCTTTGAGGGAGGATCATGAAAATAGGCGATATGCAGATGTTTAGATAGCACTGCACTGAACCATGTTAAACCTTCAGACAAAACTGCATTTATTTATTTATCTATTAGTAATTTTGTGTTATAGATAGTTCTGTTTGACAGTAAGGAAGTGTGAAGATAAAAAGGGTAGAATGAGAGGGGAAAACATGCAACAAAGGCCATATTCAGTTAACATGGCCACTATCATAAAACCCCCCACTGGGACACCTCAAAGTGTATATGGATCAAAAACACGCTAATGGTAGCGCCATGATAAATCTTTTATAGTTTATTTTATATCCAACACTCAACTGTTCCTTCTGATAAGAGACGATGAACTTAAAACAGTGTTTGACAATCGATTACTGTGGGATGTAAACACAGAGATGGTTATCAAATGCAGGAGCAGCTACATCTATTTCTGAATCACAGTGCAGTTATTTTTAGCATCTTAAGCACTCTGCAAGTGAGTATTTTGACCTTGGATGCACATACTGAGTCTATCAAAAACACAATGAGTGAATCAGAGCATCATAGACATACAGTGGACACCATGTTTACTGTATCAGCCTGTTGCTGCAATATCTCAATGTAGCTGCCATATTGGAGGAAGGAGCTGCACTTTACTGGACAAAAAACACTATAACAGTTTTATTTCTCAGTGGATTTCAGTGAGTGAGTTTTTATATTCAAGGCTTTATGAACTGTGTGTATTAGAGGAAAAAACATTTTGCCTCCAGCTGATCTGAACCTCAATAGTTGGGCCTTCCTTCTAGACAATCAAGAGTGTGTGTTAGTAACAGTCTGGTGTTTTCATGAATTGAATTACGTACATAGTGGAAAATAATTTATTGTCATATGCAATTGCAAAACGAAAAGTTACGTAATGTTTCTAGCAGGGATGTGGCTCATTGTCATTGATAATACTCAGGGATATATGGTGGATGGAATCTGCCAAAATAAATACATAAATAAATAAGAGAGTGAATAAATTAAGATATTTACTTTCCTGTTTAAATTTCCCTTTATTTTTTTTTTTCATTTTTGCATTACATTTTACATTAAATTTCTTTAATAGATCAATTTAATTTAATGTATTTTATCTAATTTATCAATTTAATATTTAATTTTCTAATCTATTTTTCAAAAAATATTAAATCATAATTTTTTCTTTGTTCAGCAGCAGTACATACTAAAGTAAAAAAGTATTTTTTATTCACTGTGTTTTTATTTTTGCATTACATTTTTTTTTTAATTAACCAATTTGTTAATTTGATGCATTTTATTTAATTTAATTTAAAATTTAATTTTCTAATCTATTCTTTTTTTAAATATTAAGTTGTAATTTTTTCTTTGTTCAGCTGCAGTACATACTAAAAGTAAAAAGAATTTTTTATTATTTTTTTCACTTTTGCATTACATTTTAATATCTTTTAATTAAATCAATTTGTTCATTTACTGTTTAATTTAATTTATTAATTTAATATTTGATTTTCTAATCCATTTTTTTTTAGAAATATTAAGTTATATTCTTTTCTTTGTTCAGCTGCGGTACATACAAAGTAAAAAGTATTTTTTATTAATTTTTTTCATGTTTGCATTACATTTTTAAAAAATTTTAATTAATCAATTTGTTGATTTAATGTATTTTATTTAATTCATTAATTTAATATGTAATTTTCTTATTTTTTTTTTTTTAATATTTAGTTATATTTCTTTGTTCAGCTGCAGTACACACTAAAAGCAAAGAGTACGCAGTCCACACTTAGAAACCACATGCTGAAACATAAAAATGTTGTCTGAGATTTAATACCACAGTTGCAAAGTGTAAAATTTCCCAAAAGCAAATTATCCTTTCATAAAAACATCAGTCATTTAAGACTGATAAACAAAACTGGCTTTCTTTTATGGGCTCTGCTGTCAAAACAATAAGTGAGCGTGACACGGGCTGTATGTGATATTAAGAGTTGCCTAAACATAAACGAGAATTACTTGGAGGTGTGAAATGAGAAATTACGCCTCCGTGAGTTGATATACAGTTTCATGTTTATTAAAATGGGACGGATTTACAGTTTGTACACTCCATCCACATTGGCATTGATTTAGAAAGCAACAAACAAGTACAAATGCAGTATATACATACCAGTTTACATATATTTATAAAATACAATAGCATTTTTTTTTTCACACAACTGTACTGTATTTTTTTAATTATCTGAAGTCATGGTTAGGAGGCTTTTTAAGCAAGCTACACTTAAAATGTTCAGACAGAAAGACACTGTGCAGAAAGCTGTGGATTTTATGTCATGGAAAGTGAGTCGAGCCTACAGAATCTACAATATTCAGATCTCCATGTTAGAAAAATAGTCCCATGTTTGCACAAAGTTCCCCTCGCAGAAATGTGTTGCAGTTACAGAAGGCTAGCGTCAACAGCACAGGCACCAGAGAAACAAGTAAAACCAACAACAGTGTTTAAGAAGGTCGGACAATTGTGAGTTTGGAATAAATAATCGAGGGGAGATACTTCTGTTCTTTTGGGTTTTGCTTCTGTTGTGTTTCTCAGCTGGTAACAATTTCAAATCATGTTCCATAGAGGTTTGATTTCAGGAATACTGACTGAGCTTCTCCTTTGAAGAGGAGTCCTTACAAATAACTTGAACAGAGATTGTAGTGTGTTTGGGTAAAGAATCATTCAACCATCCTCTGATCTTTGAGAAGGTGCGACTCAAAATTGCTTTTTCGATAACTGTAAGTGTGAATGGGCATCTTCAGTAAGAGACACATCTCTAACACAAAAGACAAGTGTTTAATATGAAAAAGAAACATGGAAGTAAACAATGATTTAACTTCAGAAAGAGTGTTCTGTGTGTGTTTTCTCTCAGTGCTCTGTTAAGACATTCATGCATCCTCCGCCGCTGCAGTTATCACTATTTTTCAACATTCGACATTTTTCAGCAAAGCTTCACCTTCAGCAGACATTTACGAAACACATTATGTACCTGCCATTAGTTATGTCCGTCTGGGAAAAACATCTACGAGGTCCAGGCTGCACTTTCATTTTCCCACACATCGATGATTGGAAAGCACTAAAGGACAAAGCGTTGTTTGTGATGACAAGTCTGTAAAGGTTTTTAGGGTTTCTTTACAGAGGTGTGGACTCAAGTTGCATGACTCAGACATGAGTCACAAATGACTTTTGACTTGACAAAATCTGAAGACAACTTGCAACTCAAGACTTTAACACCAATGATTTGTGACGTCATTTGGACTTGATCATTTTTGTTGAAAACGCTTGACACCCTCTCAGGTTCAAAGATTAAAAAGTATGTTATCTAAAAAGTGTGCCATGAATCAATTCATTTCCCTTCATTTCCAGAATCAGCTAACATTAAAGTTATTTATTCTTCAACCGATCCAACGGCATCTGCGCAAGTTGCAGGAGAGAGTCGTGAAGAACTAATGTTACCTTACTGAGCGCCAGTTGGAAAAAATACTAGATCATTTTGTTCATGTACAAAACTATGCAGAGGTCACCAAAAAACAAACTGCAGTATGCAAAATGTGCAGGCCAAAAATTACAGACGGAGATGCGACAACGTTCAACTTCGTTTGGCATTTGAAGTTGCACAAAGGTAAATTGCGGCAAATGTTAACCTAGTTAGCGAGCTAATGCTTAGCTAACGGCTAAGTTTTAACAAACTTGATTTACAAATAAATGCAAATTTTAAAATGCATTCATGATTTTTGTAAATATTTGCATTACATTTGGTGAAAATCCCATTACGACTTGTTTCAGGACTCAAACTCAAACATCAGGACTTGTGATTCGTGTGAGACTTACTTGTGACTTGGTCCCACCTCTGCGTATTTATAATATAATCTGTTTAATTTCCATTTTAAAGACGGGTTTCACAGTGAAGAGGTTAAAGCCATAAATCCAGCAGAGCTGATTTGTATCAGGCCACGTGTTTTTCTTGGGTCATCAAAGCCACTGATGATGACGGTTTTGTTTTCTCTTAATGTCAAAACATTAAAAAAAGTTAACAAGTAATGTGCAGGGTCATGTCATGCATTATGAGACGACCATTTCCTTTGACAGACATCTGTTACTTCAGAAAGTAATGTGGTAGAAATTCATATTCGACCACAGTAAACGCCTAATCTGGAGGTTTCATGCCGATCCTGTTCACTGTCACAGTTTAAGCAATGAGTTTGTGTTTTTCCATCATTTACAGGAAGATGTTTTAATAGCATGATTAAATGTCAAAGCATTTCCTTTCAACCAAAACCAGGGTGTGAGTTATTGAACTGTGGTGTGACGCAGAGAATAAGAGAGAAAAACCATCAAACAGGTTCAGAGGATTTGTTCCAAACAGCTTCATGTATTATTTTTTTCATCACTTAGAAAGTAAACTCACGTCATTTAGAATAATGGTAAAGGATACCATAGAGTTATTTTACCCTCATGTTTGTTTAGAGATTTCACACATTACTGCCACCCTGTGGCCAAACTCATGCATGTTTTACATGCTAAATAAAAAGGGGCACTACATTTCTTGCATCACAAAATGTAAGCTGTGAAAAAACACTGGAATCACCCACAGATGGTGACAACGGAGATGAATTAAAATTATCTCACATTATTCAAATTGACAATGATTATTTTGTAATGATTATGTGGAACAAATTACCTCTGGGCCCCTCCTGAGGACTTAAGCCAAAGAATATTAATCTTGAGGCCTCCTAAATGTTGCCACCGGCATATTTGGATGTCTTTATAGAGAGGTTAAACCCCCCGCCCTGCTGGTGGATCACCATGGGACCTTATTTCGGAATAAATGCAAAAGTTTCTGAGGGGGACAATTTTTTGACCCCGTTTTAATTGTTTCATGATTCACACATATGATGTTTGTCAATTTAAAATATAATTATACAACTAAACAAAGTCACAGTTTGTCGGAAAACTGTTGAAGTACAAAACTCTGAAAATATGTAATTCGAACAACTACACGTTGTACGGACAAAAGCAAAAAATGGTTTGTACAATCAGCCCTCCACCTCACCATCTGCGTTGTCAATTTCCTGTTTTCAAAATGTTCATAAGCATGGGTCAAAGTTTCTCCCATCAAGTCTGTTTTTATACTTCACAGCTTTAGTGGGAGGTACGCTTCAATCAGGCATCGTTTTGTGCGTACGCAATATTCATAAATGAGACCCCAGGAATCGCTGGTAAAACACATCAACAACAGATAATCTTAATTTGTGTTTGAAACACAGCTAAGTTACCTACCCCATTATTTTGTTATGTATAAACTTTAATAGTGAAGAACCAACATAAGGAAAGATTTCAAGATTTCAAGCAGCAGCTTCACACAACTTCTAATACGGTGGATAGCGAACCTGAAAACAGTAAAATAAAGCAGATATCTTAATCAAAAACAGGACGCAGGAGAGAAACTAAACTCCAACTTGCCCAGCTCTTGGACTTACTCCTGAGAGGGTCCACCTCCAGCTCAGCGTAGTGTGGCACAGCGTGTCTAAACAAACAATGGAGACAAAAATCGGCAAGGCATGACTTTACTCCGCGTGGCCATGAGTGCCAAAGGAAAAAAGGGTATTAGATAGCTAGTTGGTGCAGGTGTGCGAGAGGAGAGATGTAGTTCACCGAGCGAATTCACACAAAACTAAATGGTACAGTGACAAACTTATGATGAGCAAACGACTTTCTCGACCTGAAAAACTGTTTTAAATTGACAAACATCACTGGTGTAATACATGGCATAATTGAAATGGGGTTAAAACATATTGCTTCTTGGCATTGATTACTGTACATATTTTAGAAATGAGTTCCCATGAGGGACACTGGAAGAGGAGGGTCTTCACCTCCCTATCACTGTATGTTCCCTGGCCAAACAAACAAAATGGATCTGTATGATGGCAATTGATTTATTTCATTTGTTACCCAAAACCAGACAAAATTTAAATGGAGTTTGTCTTCACATAATCTGATGATACTCTGTACACATCTCCAACTTACTGTGTACATCTGCTTGCATGTTTCACAAGGTGTCTACTGACATATTATCAATAAAGATTATTTGATGTGTGCAGGTTTTAGAGGGTTAATCTGACTACTGCAGTTTGAGTATTGAATCCCCACTCCATGTATTGATGAGTAGTGGAGCGATGTAACATTTCATGTAGTGTTTTACACTGTTGTTGCTCCACAGACGATACACTGACAGACGGTCTCTCACCTCGATAACAGGACATTCAAAATCTAACGGGTTTGGGTCAAAATGTTAAACTGAATTACTGTGAATACAACATCCAATGGCCTTATGGCTGAGGGGGGGAATAAAGCAGCAGTGAGACCAGATCCCAGAGAGTAAAAGACAGACATAAAAGACTCTGTTTCCATCAGCACGGACGAGTCTTTGTAGTATTTCACATTAAAACCTAACGCTGCAATGTGCAAGTTAGGACAATATTAATACAATACCCACATGAGGTGATCAGACCAGAACTGTAAGAGTGGTAATACTATGCATGCTTTGGAAATATCTGCAACAGGTTTCAAATATTTTGTGTTCAAGCAGTTTCTCAAATCTCAGGTTTAAAACTGTTCAAGCGGAGACGATGACCGATACAGCACTGAACCCACGGATAAGCACAGGAGCCTTTCTTTGATTCATTCTCTGTTTAAGTGGATTAAAGGGCCAAGGGACGTAGCTGTTGTTACTCACTGCTATTAAAAACTTGCAGTCTGACAGTGTGGTATAATTACGGCACAGGATTAAATTGATGAAATTGTCTGTTTCTCCCTTGCTCTCTCGCTCTCATACACACTCACACACACACACACACACATACACGCACTCGCACAGCTTCCTTTGTGTTTCTCATCGTCTCCATAGCAGATTCTACTATGGCATTGGGTGTTCTGTGCTTTTTGTTTTTCCCCCACAGTCCTCAGCATGTCCTGCTTTAGTTTGGTGCCTCACGTGGTGGTCTGAAGGCTCAAGTCTCACGTATGGTTACTGCTATTAGTTAACTGTCTCTTTGTGGGAGAGTCTCTTACTCTCTGGGCGACACAGTGAGTATGGACAGGCACTCCACCCGGCAGGCACACCACATCAGGCTCGCTGAAGGTGTTGTGGCACAGGTGGCATCCTTTCTTTTCAGACACAAAGATTGGTTTCTTCCGGTGTTTCAACTGAGGAGAAAACACATAAAAGTAGAGTTATAATGAGTTCATGCAGCAATGAGCACTAACATAACACTACAGATGGTAAAATTATATGAGAAAATTGAATAATCAACCAGACAATAAATGCTTACTCATAAACATTTGTTCTTTTTCTCCAATGTTAGAGGTAAATGACAAAGTTATTTATTCTGTCCTTAAGGCCCTGACGCACAGCTGCAAGTCGGCTGTTGGTCGGCGTCTGTCACCCTAGTTTTTGCGGTGTGTCCTGCACCTTTGGCACTAGTCGGCCCTGCTTTTCAGCGATTCAGGATGTTGGATCAGCATCGGATGCGGCGGAGCCCATTGGTGAGTGAAATCTCTCCAACTGGCAGGTTAGCTCAGTGTTTTTGGAAAAACGGAAGTGAGGAAAGTACACAAACGGATTAAGTCAAGAGGGCATGAGATGAAAACAAACCAGCCATTGAGCTCTTTAAAAGAAATGGGTCGTAATGTTTTGTTTTATTGTTTGTTAGCACCTGATAAATATAATTTGTTCATCATCAAGCTGTGTTGATAATGTGCCAACAGGCTCAATGGCATCTTGAATTCCTCCTGTCGGTCTTCCAGTTTCTCTATTAGAGTGACAAATACAGACCACCACCGCCGCCTGCTGGTATGAAGACTTACTAACATGCTAGTTGGCCATTAGCTGTAGTTCTTGCGGGGTGTTCAAGTGCAACTTTCTTTGTCATGGATCTTGTCAAATTTGTTATAAAACTATCAAATATAACTAGGCGTCTAAAAAAGATAAAGCAAATCAGGAAACGAGTTCTGTGTATTGTTCATCAAATGTCTTCTGTCTGCGGTAAAAACTGAGTTGCTGGGTCAGTGGCTCTAAAGGCCCATACACACCAAACCCACATCACAGAACCAGTGGTGACAAAGGCCAACTGTTGCGTTGCTTGAAGTTGTCTCAACCAGAAAGTCAAAAGAATTGATTTAAATTTAAGGTGACTAACCCACCAAGAATTACTTATTTGATTTATTTATATCTCAGTTCAAAGAGAGAAAGAAAGCTCCAAGACTTAAGCTGATTCGTTTGCACAACGTTTAAATTATGGAGGCTTAAAAGATTGTCAAAGTTCAGTTGAGGGCTGCTAATAACAGGTATTTTAATTTTCAATTAATCTGCCAGTTATTCTCTTGATCATTGTAGGGCTGCCCCCTGAAAGTCAAAGATTTTAATCTTAGTCAGGCAGGTGTTTGTTTTTTTTGTCAGTGATTGTACTTGGGGATGTTTTGGTTCCCAGATTTAGCTGCCAAATGAGCACTCCTCACTTTAATGCTGCACTCTGGTGCAGGCCGCTCCAACCACACACCCAGGGTGAGTCTGAGTGAGACAGAGGAAGCTGCCTGGAGGAAGAAAGGCTTTATCCAGTCAGGCTCTGAGATAACGTTATCTTCCGCCTTCTGCTTAGAAGTGGTGAATGTGCAGCTCACAACTTAATACGGACCAGTCTGTGGCTTTTATTTCATGTCTTATCAGCAAAAACTGCACATTTCTGATCCATCATTAGCATGACTAGCACGCATTAGCTCAGAGGGCTAACTTGCCTTGTTTATTATATTAGGTGACCGAAGCTGTCACTGTGAATGTCTCGCCAAACACCATTCAAACTCTCAAACTCTTTGGAAAAACAAATAGTCAAATATTTGTACTGAAAAGCCAAATTTAACTGACATTATTCTGAGTTAGGTACAGTCCTAGTTTATTGATCAAACATTTGGGCAATAAAAGGTCAGAAACGGAGATGGATGGACATGGAGATGTGTTCAAAAGTCTAATTTCATCCCACCAACAATCCAAAACCCCTAAATATTCATATTACTATCATATATGACAATGAAAAGCATCAAATCCCCTAATTTAAGAAGCTAGAACCAGCAAATGTTTGGCATCTTTGTAAAAATGACTTAAACCATGAACTGATGATAACAAAAAGAATAGTTTTAGATCTTTGTGAAACTAGTTCTGTCTTGTCCTTACAATAATAAAAAGGTCACATCTTAATAAATCATTGTGTTGTACCCAAGCCTGTAAAATAAAACGTTGTCATTAGGGCTGTAACGGTACATGTATTTGTCGAACCGTTTGGTACGCGACTTTCGGTTCGGCACGACCCTGTACCGAATTATTGGGCGCAGGATATTATTTTATTTTGTTTTGTTTTATTTTAATTCCGTTTTTGCGAGCCGAACCATTTAAAATATCTAGTTCCCCGACGGACATAATTGAGTGACGGACCGAGTTCCGTAAATCTCCACTTTCACTTTGTGCATGGTGTGGGTTAAAATGAAAAAGAAAGTGACAAACACATAAGCCGTGAGCCTGCTCTGCCTCAAGCCGGTCGTGGCGCACCATACGCCCGCCGCGAGCCGTTCAGCACCGCGGACAGTCGGACTAACCAATGACATGGACCCCATGGCAAGTAAGCCTGACGAACCTGAAGACCCACCCGCGAACCTTAAGTCCTCCGTTTGGGAACACTTTGGTTTCAGGGTAAAATACGAAGATGGAAATAAACAAGTGGACAAGACAAAAGCAGTGTGCCGACACTGCAGAACAGCGGTCGGGTATGTACTTGGAAACACGTCTAACATGCTAACGCATCTAAAGCGACACCACCCGAGTTTGAACGTTAACCAGCACGACTAGAAAAAGCAATCTGGTGCAAACTACGATATCATCGTCCTTTAAAAAGAAAGAGCGTTTCCCTGACCATCACACTAAAGAAATAACCAACGTCATTGGAGTTGAGTAAAATTGTTTAAGCTGCACTTTAGATATAAGCATGTTTTGCTTCCCACTTGGGAAGTGAGAAAGCTAAGTAAGTTCCTAGTAAAACTGAATCTGAGCAGGCTTTAAAGCTGACCAGCTGCACTATACTTTTTATTTTGATTGAGAAAAACTGTTAAAGCAGAAATGTATATTTATATTTTTCATTCAAAAAATGTGTTAAAAAAACAGCAGGATTTTATTTTTCACTTTTATATTTCTATTTTCATTCAAACAATGTGAAAAAGCAGGATTATATATATATTTGTTTCATTCAGAAATTGTGTAAAAAGACTTAACTGCTGTGGTGGTATGTTTTAATAAGGTTACCAATAAGTAAAAGATATTTAATAGTTGTCTATTTTTTTCATTACTGTACGGAAAAAAAACGAACCGTGACTTGTGTACCGAGGTACATACCGAACCGAGATTTTTGTGTACCGTTACACCCCTAGTTGTCATATAATGTGATGTGTTCCTCACCCTGTCATGCAGCAGTTGAAGGTTTTCAGAGTGGGCTAGCCCCAGAGCGATCTGGGAGGTCCGGCAGGCATGCATACTGGCCCTGACGGCTCGACCCAAAAAGGGCCGCAGCAGCTGCAGCGACCAGCCGTCAGGGAGCATGCGCAGGACATGGACTGCATCAAACATCTCGCCGTGACGATTTAGGAGGTCCACTGCCGCCATCTCCAGGTCTCCACCTCCTGCTGCAGTCTGAGTGTTTCCAGGAAGGCTCCCGTCTAGATACACCCCCAAGAGCTGGTGAAAAAGCTGCTGCCGGTAAGCAGAATCCCGACAAGAAGAGGCCCATATACAGAAGGCCTCAGCGGATGGGAAGTCTCTCAGCTCGTGCACCAATATATGCAGTGCTTTGTCATGCTCCTCCAGCTTTCCATGTAGTGTCGCACGCTCTAGCAGCAGCTGTTCACAGTTCTCCATCTTAGCTAAATTAAACACAAGGACATGAAACATTACAAGTCAAAACCTATCACAACAAAACGCAACACCTAATGTTCGTGTATACGTCTTCAGAATTGTTTTTCACCTAAAAGATACTGTGCACGGTATAGGTTGGACTCCCTGAGCAGAGCTTGGAGCCTCTCTCTAGCTCTGGTGAGCTGCTCCTCATCTGATGGCGACTCCGACAGCAGTGACAAGACTCTCTCCAGGTACAACACGGCCAGGTGTGTGTGGAACTTCTCTTTCTGCATCCACAAACATGGAAGACAACAATCTGAATTCAATAAACGCTCCATTAGGAGGATGACTGAATGAAAGAAAGTCGAAGCTCCAGGTAATGTCTCACACAGAAAACTGAATTGTTTTAACTTGATGTACCACGGAGCATCTTTCATAGAAATGAACGAGGCCCCTGCCTCCAACGCTGTATCCAGTTCTTTTTATACCTCCATGATGCCAACAGGATCCACCTTCATTAACAACTACTGACAAGCCCATTAGGAACCCGCCCCCACCCATGCCATGTTTCTCCAGCTGGCAATAAATCATCTTTCTACATGTGCACCTGACAGCGTCACCATCATATATAACCTTTCAAGGCGACCTAAGTCACCTGACTCACAGGTCAGGATTGAAGGAGGAAGTCAAGGGACAGTGCTAACCACTGTGTCACTGTGTCCCATGTGACCAGCTTCATCTGTAGCATGTGGTTAACAGTGAGACTGTTGCAGCCTCAGTACTTTGGAGAACTGATACTGCTGGGAAATTTCTCTAATGATGCTGGCAGGAAGGTAAGTGTTTGGATCAGCACCTCTGGGGCAAATACAGATTGTGTGTGTTGCTCAGTGAAACCTCAACAGAGATCTGTCTCACCACAAAACCACAGCTGATAGTTTTCATCCTTTTTATTTTACCTTTATCCTTCTCTCCAGCACCAGGTGTTCCAGGTAGAGGAGCAGCGCCTGGCTGTGCTTTCCCAGGTACGTGATAACATCATCGTGTTTCACTTCTGGCAGATCTTTACTGGAAGGTCTCTTAGTAAAGATGTGGACACCTTTCTATGAATAAAAAAGAAAGACTAGGTTATCACTGTAGTTCTACCACTTCATGAAAAATATGAGGAAATTAAAAAGTTGTGAAAATGTTAAAAGAAAATACAGTGTAGTGCAGAAATGCACATTTAGACTGTCTGCTTTTTTCTATTATAGCCAAACATGAGTGGAGTTGTAAGCCTGTGTATATAAAGGGAACTCGATAAGAGCTCAGTATCTTTTTATAAGGAACTGAAGACACGACTTGTGAGCACTGGGAAGTGACAGATCAAATCTCCACTGCCATAATGACTGTTTTATACACATCAGTTCAGTCGTGACTAAAGAACTGTAACTTGTTTTTACCTTTATATAATCATGCTAATGTCCTGTGGTTATATGTGCATTTATTTAATTGTCGCAGTTTCTATGGTTTTATATTTTTGACTCATATAGTTTTGTATTCTGTTACTCAATGGGCATTGTCCTTCAATTAACAATTTAAATTCAGAAAAAAAGAATGCAACTGTTTCACATTAAACTTTATGTCAAGTTGTCAGCAGGACAGTGACATTTTTGAGGTCATTTGAGGCCCTGGTAACCTACGGTGGGATCCTTCCGCAAGGCCCAGTCTGCATACTTCCATATGAGATCCAGGTTGGAGCAGGTGCAGAGAAAGTCAATGATGTATTCATACAGGTCAGATCTCGTGGAGTCCTGCAGATCCCCGTCTACCACACGAATCCACAACTGTCAGAAAAAAAAAAAAACATTAAGAAAGAATACTATGATGAATTCCTAAACACAGTGTTGGTGCTGAATTCTTCTGTGAGAACCAATAGACACGTTTAAGGTGTGCGTACCTGAAGTGCTGCTGCATCCTGACCATTATAATGATAGAGCAGCCCGAGTGCAAAATATCTAGGAGAGAGGGAGGGAAATTATATTGACTAAACTGGACACAGTATTAAAGCAAGCAACAGAAAGTATTCACTCAACAAAGCCCCATCTTCTGCTAAGTGCCAAAGTTTTAAGCATGATATGATACATCAGACTTCACCCTCATCACTCTTTAACAAGCAAGTGCGGTCACAATTTCAAAATCTTTGGATGCTGTTTCAGCCTAAATGTATCAGAGTCTCCATTTCAATAATAGCACTTCTACAGATGTGAAGACTCTTGAAAAGCTGAGACTAAAATGTCTGTGTGTGTTAGGCCTATCATGATAATTACAGTACCGACTTGTCATACAATAAATGGACATGACCTCGATCATTCTGCTGATATCGATACTGCCCTTGTGTTTACGTGTGTTTGTTACAATAAGAATATCACCAACATATTAGCCAACATGATGCTAGAATAAACCGCAGGATTTTCCCAACCATAAGAAGACTTTTTTTCCTACTCCACCACCACCTACTTACACAAGTCCAAAGAAAAATTAAAACAACCCTTCAAAGACACAACGTAGCTTACCGGTAGCCTGCAGCTGCACTTTCAGAGTGGAGGGTGCACAGTCCTGATAGTAATTGGGTTGCCAACTCTTTGCAACGAGCCAAAAAAGTTTGTCTTTTGGAGTTTTACCCTCCAACAATGTCATCCTTAACACAACCGGACTTGACCGGTTTCTGCAATCAACAAATCCTCCAGAAAGCCACACTTATTTTAGCCTATTCTGGGGTCTCATTCATAAAACAGTGCATAGGAATCCATACTAAAAATGCACATACCAGCAAAAGCCAAAAATGGCATACCCTAAAAAATATTCTACATTCTAATTTGTACAAACAGGCTTCCATCTCACCATCTGTGTTGCCAATTTCCTGTCTCCAAAACATTGGTAAGCTTGGGTCAAAGTTTCTCCCATCAAGTGTGTTTTTATAGATCACAACTTTCTCGTGGGAAGTGGCGTACGTCACTTTCAGGTCTGGTTTTGTGTGTACACGTTTATAAAAAAGCCCCCTGGACATGTTCTTGCGGGTGGATTTTCTCTGTTGCCATCAGAGCATGGTTACGCTTTACCTGCTTGTAACTAACCGGTATTCAAAATCTTTTCTTCCCTCTGCAACACCTCTTTCAAGTTCTCTATAATCTTTTTGTTTTTTATCTCTTTTATTTATAATCAGTCGATTAACTTTTTCATTATTTATAGATTCCTTTATTCCACCAAACTCCCCGACATATTTTTTACTTCTGATTTCTATTTATTACTCATTTATTTATATGACTATGCATGTGTTACTGTATGTTATGTTACAGTATGTGTGCAAGGCAAGCTGTTCAAACAAACTACCCCATTGGGATTTATAAAGTTGTCTGAATCAGAATCTGTAAATTCATCAGCAAACTACAAGCTCCCAGGCTGTCCATGCCGACTACAGCACACTGGCCAGATTATGGAGCTAAATGTGGCGTTACGGGAGCTTCGCTAAGCTTGTCTATTAGTCACGAGAGGCATCACTTGGTGTCTCAAACTGAGTAATTCTGGCTACTTTTATAAAGGTACTACATTTTATATATACTTGCTTATGTGCATTCACAGCTGTTAAATTACTTTTGAAAATGATGTTAAATATTTTTAATATCATTAATATCTTTATTTCATTAAAATATTCCAATGTCAAAATATTCTTAAGAATTAAAAGTTTATTGCTCTTTGTAAGAGTGTACCTGCATTATTATGCTATTACATAATTATTATATTAGTGGTGTAAAATGGTCATCAAAATGACAATAACATTGTTTATCGCAATTATTTTTGGGACAATATATCATCCAACAAAAGTTGTCATAGGCCTGTGCGTGTTTAAATGCAGTGATGTTCTGTGTGTTTTTCCTATGTGATCATTCATATTAATTTATTCTTCAAAAGGAGCAACTCAAAACCAAAATTGAAAGTATACACACTTGTGATATTTCTCCAGCCATGGGACACTGTCTGCTAGCAGGCAGGAGTTGTCTGAAGCTAGCAGGTCTAGGAGGCTGTCATGATCCTGTTCAGCATACAGCTTTAACAGTGCAGTGTCGACGTCCTCTCTGCAGCCGTTGGCCACCTCTGTGCTTCGTACCTGTGTGTGGCGACAAAGAAAAACATTACATGTAATATATCAACACTTTTACAATAACTTCTGTCAAGTGATGGCACTGCAAAACTCTTTAAACGACTCAGTTGTTTTTACTCCACTTACCTCTCCCAAATAACTGATAAGAAATTTCTTGCATCGCAGCACTTTTTCCTGGTCGCCCTGTGCCAGGTGGTTGAGATCTGCAAACTCGTGAAGAGGAGGGTGGCAGCGTGTGAATGTAGAGGAAGCTGGCAGCAGCAGTGGGTAAAGAGATATAAGCTCCCGCACATCCAGCTGACCCTTTCTGCAAATTTAAAAGGTGGAGAGGAAAAAAAACTGCAAATGACAGAAGCAATGAAAAGCCAGAAACTAGCAAACGCACACACATAGTGCATAGAACACACACACACCTCATAGCTGTTACATCTGTTATAAATTTAAATCACAGAAAAGGGTTTTGTGAATTTGCATTGGTAATGCAGAAAATTACAAATTGATACTAAAAAATAAATTTGAAAGTTTTCCTCAGGACTGGAAACACTGTGTTCCTGGCAGAAGCATCTATAAATTATGACGTTGGAAAGTCATTACAAAGATTGGGTACTAAAGGTTCCCACTAATGTGTAGTTAAAGAAAGATTATGCCTTCTGCAAAAGGTTTTTGCAAACCTTAAACAACTTCAGCTCAATGTGTGCTGGTACGTGAGGGTCAGTAATATGAGATGAAATGGAAAAATGAGCACTCTATTATTAATCACTGAAAATATTTATGATGGTAACATGAGGCTTTCCAGGGAAAACATTGGACCTGATGGTGCTTGCAAGACTCAAGCTCAGACACTTTAATCCTGACAAAACAGAGCAGTCATGGAGCAAGACACACTGACAATGATTTTAGACTCTTACCTGAAGTGTTCTTTTGCTTCTAGAAACTGGAGTTGTCCGAACTGTATGAAGCCCGCCTGCTGGAGGATTCTTTTGTGCAAAATCTGTGCATGCAGGAAGTGACAGTATATGAGACAACTGTGTTTTCAGTTTAGAAAAATACTGTCAATAATGTGCAATATTTCCCCTATAACTGCAGACCTGGTGGGCCACTAGGCCAATAGGAACTCCTGCCAGGAAAAACAACAACAACCTTTTAAATGCCCAAAATAGCTCCAAATATCCATTCATCTAGAATGCAATGATTTGCGTTTGTGAGGGCTTCTGTGCAGTGTTGTTCTGTACTGTGTTTTGCTGTCATTTACAAAATCCTCTCTGTGTTTAATCCAGGGCAGGCTTCACCCATCCAAACCAAGCCCCGAGCCATGAAGCCAATTTTTGCAGTGGCCAAACAGCTGCATTACAACTTCCAGCTCTCACATGATGCCACCGGGCCCAAAAACACTTTTCCCCATAGACTGACATGGTAAAAGAAAGTTCTGTAAATCAGTGGATGCATTTTGTGAGCATCACAAGCTCCACGAAATGACTTGTTTCACTATTGGGATTTGATCGATTCCGTCTGATAACATTTCGAAAGTCTGGAAGAGCTGTAAAATCATTTTATCCCCATTCAAGTTAGCGGTGGGCTAAACTGGAAGTAACTGTTCAGTCGGTGAAAGTTAGCTGCTTGGCTCACGAAAGTTTGTAGTGCGCTTGCTCTTTGGGCCCAACGGTGCTGAAGATCCCAGTAATTTTATACATGGGAAGTCAAACTTTTTTGGCTTCAAGCGCCCCTGAACTTTCATAGGAATGAGTGAGGCCCTGCCTCCAACATTGTTTCCAGTTCTCTTTATACATCCATGATCCACACACACAAGGAGCGGAGCACAGAGAGACTGGTGAGGTGAACGTTACTCGAGTTGACCTGAATATGAAAACATGTTCCTATTGGTAAGCATGAAATTAATAATTATAATATTAATAATTATATCATGATGTTATAACACTCACATGACTCAGCTCAGATTAATAATTTACATTAAACATTTCTGCCCAAACAAAGTTTTTATATAATCAAAGTTTACTGGCAATACCAGTATAATTATATAGGCCATGAATCCCATACATCATTTCCTTTTCAGCCATAAAGTCACAACAACACACTGTTTGTTACCTGAAACTTGTCTTTGGGAATATTTTGCTGTGCTCCCTCTGTGAGGACAAGCGCCTCCTCCACTCTGTGACTGGCCAGTAAGTCCTGGATCTGTCTCTCCAGCGGCAGGGGTACCAGGACATACACTGCCTTAGTAGAAGCCAGTATGACCTTTCCTAAAACACACAACGCTCACAGGTCAGAACTTCAACATGCACAAACAGCCACTGATACACATACTGATGTCACAAGTGGCCTGTTTAAACAACCAGCAGACTTAATCTTAATCCTGTGGTTTACACAACAAACTATATCCTTTAAAAAAATATTTAGAGACAGTTTAGAAAAGGTTTCATGTGTTCAGCTTCAGTTGTGTATCAGCTATTAAAATGAAGGATTCTCTGTAACAGGAAAAGGTTGCTTCTGCTTCAGATCCCATTAACAATTAAAGCCCCAGTGTGCAGCTCTCCCAGGCTCTCTGACTCTTTCTGCTAAAAAGGTTTTGGTTTCTCTCTGGACTACTTAAAAAACAGAGGCCTGTTTTCCATTTTCACTCTTCAGGAAATTGTGTGCAACAAGGAAGCGCAGTTAAAGACACTTGATTTATCTCTAGTTTATATAATATTCTATAATCTACACATATATATGGGATGGACAATTATCTACAAGTTTGAAAATGTACAAAATCTGGGGGTGTGGAGTTACACAGCAGTGAGACCTCTGTAGCTGCTCCTCACTTCTGCTTGAGGCTCAAGGCTACATTAGCTGCTACGAGCGTAACATACCAGAAACTCTGGCTTAATTGTCAAGGGTTGAGTTGCATCATGGGTAAAACAGGCATCAGGTTTTGACAAAAAAGAACATGTTAATGAGGAGACCTGTAAGAGGCTGTGATGTATAGTAAACATAATGCTAGTGTCAGGTGAAACTTCATATAACAGTTCTTCATCTTCTTCTTATGACATTTCAAACAGGTGTTTAGTATCAAAAGGAGCTTGTTTACCTTTATGACACTTAAATGTGTTACAATCTAAATAAATAATAATAAAAATGTGTGAACATCAGCAAGATAATCAATCAGTTGTTGGTTTGATTGGTCGACTTTGGCTGAAAATGTTTAAGAAAGCAATATTTGAGGAGGATACCTTCAAAGTCTTGCAGAATGTGTCCATCCCTGAATGAAAGTGTTTGTTTCAGCTGTTGGTCCAACATGCTGTGGATGGTGATGAAGCTTTCATCCAACGCCACCACGTACGGAAAACACACAGCGGCACCGATCACGCTCTCTGACCAGTTAACTGGAGCCCGCTGAGATACCCCTTCTGCATTGGCAAACATTCCTGCAGGGGGGGGATGTGGAGAGACAAGTGTAAGGATAAACAGGAATATGTCATGCAAACACACCGTTATGGAAAACACACCAAGCAGCAGGGAAGTGTGGTCTGCGGCGAGCTGCAATGCAATGTCTCTGGAAAGCTGCGGAGGCTGCTCTGAGCTCAGTGAGCTGCGGACAATTTCTTCTCACTTGAAACACATGAACACGCCTCCCAGCCACAAAAAAATGTAAATACTGCGGGCAGCCACACTTCCCTGCTGGCTGCTGTGTTTTAGCATCAAGTAAAAAAAAAAATAAATAAAATAAAATACAAAGAACTTTTCTAAAACTTAAAGATTCCCACTGAAGAAACACAGCAAATGCACACAGGCTGTAAAAAATGATGGAGGTTAGCCTGAATCCACTTTTAAGTCCGGAACCTTCCATCTACAACGGCTTGAGACGCGCCCTCGTTGAGGACTTGGCTGAGATACCAGAAGCCTCCTTAAGAAATCTGATCCCGTTTGATTCGGCGGTGGGAATCTCTTGTGACCGCATACCTTTGCTGACGTCGACCCCAGCAGCATTCGAACCCGGGACCTTCCATATGGAAGACGAGTGCTCTAACCACTAGCCCAATTTGATGATATACTACGGAAATACCTTACAATACTCCAAATACATAATAAATAAAAAATAAGTAATATTGAGATAAAGAAGATCTGCCAATACTATGATTTCGGCAGTGTCTGTTCACAAACTGAATATTTTACCACATAGCATCTGATTTATTATCTTTTTTACAGCCACACAGGCCAAAGAATGATAGAAACACAGTATGGACAATAAAGCCTACAATTATTTTTAAAGTATATGAATTTATAGACATTTATATAACATTTTTGTTTGTAGTTCTCAGCTGTAAAAACTTCCAATAATTTTCTTGTAATATTATTAATCAAGTAACGTGACCTGTAAGCAATTAAATGGCACAAGAATGATGGATTATCAGATTAGAAAAAATATTAATTTAAAGATAGAGTGTCGGACATTGAGGTCATATAAATGAAGGTCTGTTACTTAAGCCCTCACCAAAAGAGTTCACACAATGATGAATAAGCCTATTGCCACAAGGTAAAACGTTCTGTAATAGCAGTATACCAGAGTTTTACGTCAACCAGCCAAAACTAAAGGAGGCAAGAAGAAGGTGAGAGACCATAGCGATGGAGCAGCAGCGAGGAGTAGGGCTGCACATTAACCGAAATATTATTTAAATCACAATATGGCAGAGTGAAATGTCTAAATCCCAGGAGCTGCAATTTTGGATAAATGTAACTGTTTTCACAACATCTCATTATAAATGAAACATTACAGAGATACCCCAGCGTACAAATCATATTCCAGACTTGAGGGAACATGCTTGCTTGTTTAAAAAAAAAAATAACATCATCATTTTATGTTGGGTTTTTTTTCAATGAAAAGTCTCACTTGTCTCTGTTACAACGTCTGCTGACAACCCACAACCACGAAAAAAGATTCACGACCGTTGTAGATTACATTTTGGTCTTTTCAATACATTTATAGGCCTTCTTTAAGGAAAATTAATTCTAAGACTTTTAAAGACCAATCTACGTTGTGACTTACCCAGACCGCCAGGTGCTGCTAGGAGGAACTCCTCCCTGCCGATCCTCTTCACAATGGGTCTCCTCTCTTCACTGTTGTAAGGGAAGAGGTCTTGGGAGGCTCCTGTGTTGTAGTTCAGAATCATATACTGTGTAGCGAGGGCCAGGCACAAGAAGTAACCATCAACGCTGACAGCGCAGGGCTGCTCAGGAGTGGTCACCTCTTTGACCAGCTGCACTCTGTCCTCATACACCATGTAAATCTGCACTGTCCGCCGCTTGGAGGAGAGCACGCCCATTTCCACACAGAACGGATCACCGTTCACTGGGTTCTCGTTGATGCAGAATGCTGTCACGCCTCTGATCTTGGCTCCACCACCTGCTGCCGAGGGGACAGTCTCCAGTGTCACCATGTCGACCAGGAACACTATTCCATCGCAAAGCACTATCAGACGCTCCAATGCTGAGGCGGCACGCAGCTCAGCGACCGGCTTCTTGAGGCCCAGATATTTGTGCAGCAGCTTCTGAGCCAGGTAACTCAGTTTCCCTTTGGAGGAAGTGACCTCATCCAGCAGGAAGTGGTGGATGAAGCAGTCATTGGTGCCCATGTACAAGTGCTTTCCACAGCATTCGATGCACTCGATGTTAATGCGAGCCTTGTCGCCCATGAGGAGATCTCGCTCCACAGCGGGGACAAGCTCAAAAGCCTTCACACTCATCTCGGCCAAGGCATCTACACTAGATGATACAAAACAGACAGGCATCAACAAAACTGCAAACAAATGACAGTTTATGACAAAACACTTTCTTTTATACACAATGAAGTGGCAATATAACTGTTTATGAATAGGATATACTGAGGCATGGGCGTGTCCCATATTAACAACAAACTCTGGATGTGTTCTGCTTTTGGACAGTTCAGACTTACATGACTTATTTACCTCTGAATAATAACACACACAAGTGCAAGCCTCAAAACATTCCCAAAATCTCAAGGTTTATAAGCATTGGTTTGGGCAAAACATCATCAGGGTTCCTACAGCTTAAGACACGGTAAATTTTTTGGGAATCCTAATTATCTTAGGCTCTGGGAAATTGTGGCAAACATTTCTCAATTTTCTTTTTTTTATGTCACAATTAATCAACTACTTTACACAATGAAGAGGCTGGTAAGCAGCCTTACACATAACCTCACCGGCACGCAGAAATTGGTTTCTGCTTTGGCTGTGGAATGATCTCTATAGATTATAAGTAAATTAATTATAATTGCATATTAGGCATTACCAGTGGGGAAAAAAAAAAAAAATCGATACAGCTTAATATCGCGATAGTTTTGTGCGGCAATATCGTATTGTCACACAGTGCCAAGTGTATATTCTCTTATTACATAAATTATTAATAAGTTAAATACAAATACAACTTTAGGAAGTCTATTTATATAATATAATCAGTACTTTTTCAGTCCACTACATTCATTTTTCTGCTGCAAAAAAAAAAAAAAAAAAAAAAAAACTGAAGTGAGATGAACAGTCTGAAAACTTTTTCCTAGTAGATGAAACAGATGTTGACAAAGTTTTCCTTTGGGGATGTAATTTACAGTTGAAAACAGGTAATAAAATCCAAATATATTGCAATATATTTTATAGCGATACGTTTAAAATTGCAATAATATTGTATCATGACTAAAGTATTGTGATATCATATCGTGGAGCCTCTGGTGATTCCCACCCCTATTAGGTATGTGACTAAGCTCAGGGTGTGTTATGGACTTACTGTCGTCATACAGGAGTGTTATGTGTTAATAAGTTTATCTATATCTGATTTGCTCTGACACATGTAAATGCTGTATTGTGTGCTTTGTTTTAGTTTCATTTTTTTCTTTCTTGCCACTGTTTGTGATGCAAGCTCAGTCTTGTACACACACATAATATGGGTTGGGCACTTTGGGGTGTGTGGCAGTTAAAGAGAAATAATACATGAGGCTTAGACATGACCATGTTCACATATGTAACTAACAATATTTAAGTTACTGATGGGTTTCTTTCCTATATATTCAACATATGTCTTGTTAAAGACCATTCACACTCTTACCCAAATCTCCTGTGTAATGTTTTTTAGCCAAGTTGGTCCTCTTTTCTCATTAGCATTCAGGTTGAGTCTAGTTTTGGTTTATTTTCAACAGTTGTGGCAAACATTAGCTAGCATACTCTGTCATGTAACGTTGCTACAGTGGTGACAGCTACAGAGTGACGCTAGCTATTTTGGCAAACCCATGGAGGCTAACGACAATTTCAAAACAAAATGCACATGTTAACACAGGCTGTCAGGAGGCAGAGTGTTTTGTTCATGAGCTAAGATAGATTATGAGAGTATGTGAGGAAGTCGTGGTTGGGTCTAAATTGACTGTATTAGGTAGCTTCTGGGCCAGCTAGCTAGCTAGGCTAAAGCTAGCTTACAGAGACCAGTGATGCCAATGCTAGCAAGCTAATTAACGCTGAGCTAGCTTGTCAGTGTGGCTAAATGAAGGCTTGTTTATGATGTGTTTTATGGCGTATCTTGTCTGAAGAAACAAACTGCTAGTTTCCACCCGGCCTCTCCTTTCTTGAGACGATGCTCTGCGCACCAACTCCCTCTCTAGTTTCTGTTGGTGCTGTCGGCGTTTGCGAGCATACCTACCGCTGCAGACAGCGCTCAGGACGGCAGGCCGGATCACCACACACAGGCGAGCCCTACTACTCCAAAAACAGCGGCCACGACACACATTTACAGCCACACAGTAACATAGCCATGGTGCTCGGGTTGGCACCGCGCCGACAGCTGAAAAATACGGCTTGAATGGTGGCGTTAGGTCTTCCTTGTCCAGTGAAAAACGCCGCCCATTTGCACTGAACTTCTGCTGGCTGCAGGTTGATACAGGGGTGCGTTCAAGACCCTCCAGCAAGGGTCAACACATTTCAAATTGACTCCTTAAATATGTCAACAAAAGATTGATTCCCCAGACATTTGACTGTCAAATGTAAAAGTAAGCATATCACAGTGCAGAAATACAATTAAAAGTTTAAATTAAACGTCCTGCATTCAGATGTTTGTGTAGTAAAAGGCAAGGCAGCTTTATTTTTATAGCACATTTCATAAACCAGTGCAATTCAAAGTGCTTTACAGAGTAATAAAATAAAACATAATAAAGGATACAGATTTACAATGAAAGAGTAAAGAGAAAAAAACATGTAAAAGGTAAAATTTAATTACTAAATGTTTTACAATTTAAAAAATCCCATTAAAAATAACAAAAAATGATTTAAAGTTGAGTTTGAAAATAAGTTTGCAGGAATTACAGGTGGAGTAGGCAGTGTAAAAAAGTACAGAAGTATTGATAAAGATATACTTAAAGGGCCAAAAGTAATGGTACTTGTTTGGCAGGGCCCATTTCAAAATAATATTAAGGTATTTATCACTTCAATGTTGCAGCTGGAAACTATGGGCCAGGTGCTTCATATACTGCCAGGTAGCTTGTGAATTTCCCCCTAGATTCAATAAAAGTTTAGCTTAATCCATAGTGATTAATTTGTTGATTTATATTTTGTATTAATAATCTGAATCCACAAAGTAGCTAAAATTATCATATAAGTATAGTAGAGTATAAAACACAATGTTTGACTGAATTGCAGTGTAGTAGAAATATGAGGTAGCAGAAAATATAAATACTCAGGGTAAGTAAAAGTACCTCAGCACAGTACTGAATGTACTCAGTTACTTTCCACCTCTAAACTAAGTTCATTTACTCAAGTACCTTACTTTTTTTGAGATACTCATACTTTGCTTGAGTATTTCCATTTTCTGCTACTTCATACTTCATAAAATGTAAATTCTGACGTATTATTATGGATCAAACTACTCTGCAGTATATAAAATGGTTGAAATGAGCTCCACCCTCTCCAGCTGCAACATCAAAGTGATGTCCACATTAATACATCACTTATCATAATCCAGTATTATTAATAATATCCTCCTGAGACCATGTGTCCTCATATGTGGGCATCACATTTTGAGTTTACTTGACCTTATACTTCATTCTACTAAACTTAGAACTGTTGTCCTCATTCGTGGACAATTTTTTGTGCCATCTAGTGGTAGTAAGAGCACAATGCACTTATCCATGTAAAAACAACATCTCTGCCAAGTCAGTTTGCAGCCGATCCAGACACAAAGGTGGACAAGGTCCAAAACTTGATCACATTTTATGGTTTTATGGTTGTTTATGTATGATTATTAATGTTTGTAGTTTGATATGGCAACAAATTTGACCAATTTTAGCAACAGTAAAGACATTTGGACTTAATTGTTGTCTTGTTTGAGGACACTGGGAAGTTTTTTATACTCATTGGGTCCTACTGATCCCAGATATCTAGGAGAAATTAAAAATGCACACAAACAAAAGTTCGGGTGTCAGGAGGATATTATTCAGAAATAGGCCACTGTGCATAATAATAATAATAATAATAATAATAATAATAATACATTTTATTTCTGGGTGCCTTTCATGGCACTCAAGGTACATAAGTAATTTTACTGTTGGTACTTTAGGTATATGTCATGCAAATTCTTCCAGACTTTTATTAAGTTTAATTTGCAGGACTTTTACTTGCAACAGAATATTTCTACACGGCAGTATTGCTACTTTAACTTTAAATACTGAATATTTCTCCCACCAATGCATTTTAGTGGCAGTGATGCACTTTAATTACATGTCTCAAAAGTTAAATATTTTGAGTGAGTGACTGCCTCCCTTGGGACGAATGAAGTGTTGTCCAGCACAGTATAAATGAATGTAGTGATTTTATTAAATGTCATGAGAAATGCAAACAAACAAACACACAAACAAACAAACAAACAAACAAGCAAACAAAAAACTGACTGTAAAAGTAAAAGTTCGAACTGTCTCTGAACGCAACTCGGGCGCTTTTCACCCAAGATGCACCTGTCCAACTGAACTGCCGGAGAAAAGCCATTTTGTTGTGCTAGCTAGCTATGTGGGTAAAAGAAGCCACCAAATAGTATGAGTCTGTTATATCAGCGCTAATTATGTCGCTTCTACGTGTTTATTTACTGGCGCAAAATACAATAATTGAACTCGTTAAAATCTCTTAGTAGCCAGGAGTGGTATGGAGTAGCCTAAAAACAGCTGAAGTGTCGTGGAGAAGACGAAAGCTGGTAGCTAAAGTGTGCTGCAGTTTCAGATAACATACTGTTAGCTAGCTGTCTGTTTACTTGGCAGACGGTAGTTATGTTTTCTGATTAATTAACCCAACGTTAGCCAGTGTTTGTTTGTAAATGTGTTTCAAGTACACTGCGAGTGTGTGTGCTGTCCACCAAAGACAACGGGGTCAACAGAGAGTCCGTGTTGCTGTGTGTAAATAAATAGGCGACTGAACAATCTAACAGTAACTTGGAAAATACACTTGAACCATACAGCGTTAAGCCAAAGCGCTAATCTGATAATGGCAGAGGACACCCGACAGGACAAGAGAGCCAGCTTCTCCGCTATAACCGAGCACAACACCAACGGGATGGCCAGGACCTCAGCTGTGGCCTCAAGCAAAAGTGGCGCTTCAAAGAAATTAGTGATCAAAAATTTCAAAGGTACTGTCACTGATCGTTTACACCTTCGTTATTACACAGCTACATCTGTTTATGTTAATACCACAGAGGCTGGCACTTTTAGATCCTGCAGAAAAGTTGCCTGTGTTTGTCTCAAGTAAGATAAGATAGAAATATCAGAAGAAATATCCTTTTTTGGATAAGATACATGCTTATTGATCTTTAGTGGGGAAATGAGGGCGTTGCAGCAGCAGGGCAGGGACAAATAAATAGAGATGGTATCAGACTGAATCCTGTGTTTTACCAAGAAGATCTTCAGATATAAGGAATTTGCTTTGGTGCATACACAATTTACATAAAAAACACCCCCACCCTCAAAATTAAAGTGCTAGGCAGAATCATGCAAAAATATAGTTTTGGGGATGTGCAAAGGACCACCGTATTAAGAATTAAAACTATATTTAGTGTACAAAAAGATGCTTATTAATGTAACACATATAGCCAGATGTAAGGATGTTAATGTAACTGTATTGTCTATGAAAGTAACATAGATGAATAATTAGAGGTACATAAAGTAAAACAAGAGCAGAATAAGGAATAGAAGCTAAACAAGAGCATATGGAGTACAAAAACAAGTACAATTTGTTGGTCTTACTGCTCTGATTAGTACATGTCAGATTTAAATAGGGTTTGTTTTTGTAATCGCTTATGCTAAGTTGTATCTCCCAATGTTATTTTTGCTTGGTGTATTAGTTTTAATGGGGCGTGACGCGAAACTTCAATTCCCAAACGGTTGTCCCACATAGTGGGTGTAGCCTACTAAGATTTTAGTAAAGTATAAGACAGTGTGTGCTGACATAATTAATCAGTGAGTTATTATTATTATGTCAGTCCTTTTTTTTTTTTTTTTTTTTTTTTTACTCCACTCACTTCACAAATTGACAAAATAAACTTTTACAGGTTACAGCATTACATGTAAAAAGTTGCTTACTTTTATTTTACATTTTACAGAGTGGATGTTCATTTAAAAATAAAACTGTAAATTGATGCCAGAACTTAAATCTTTGACTATAACATACAGTACCTTTTCATACAGGTAGCTTAGTAGGTGTGTGCTATTATACATTAAAAACTAAAAAACATGTTTCAGACTCAAACAAAAAGTTCAGGGTATATTTTTTAGAAAAAAAAGAAGCAAAACTAAGTTTCCTTTAGGACTACATTTGTGCAGACTTCCATTGCCCTAAACATATTTAACGTAATTGAAATCAGAGATAGATTAACTCATTGAGAAGTCTCAAAATAAAGTTCTATAATTCTGATTGTTATCTGCACTTTATGCAACATGAAACGTGTGTTTATTTATTTACCTGTGTGAGTCCAAAGTGTGTGGTGTAGAAGGCTTTCCTTAGTTCATTGTCGGTCATCCCAATAATAACCATGGAAACTAAAATTACGCTGCATCTTTTTGCATTTTATTATAGATGTGGAGTTAAATAAGAAATTACTTGAAAAAAGCATCTTTGAAAAAGCCTTTGAAAATTGCACTGGACCATAATCCATCATAACTGATTGTTTTCAAATGTGCAACCTCTCATGTGTTAAATATTGATTAATTTGCATTAATGAATGTCGTTGGCTTGTTTTGCAGTTTCCAGTGTGCGTGACCAATAAATTAACAGTGTTGCTTGGATTTTTTTGGTAACAGACAGGCCAAAACTAGCCGAGAACTACACTGAGGACACGTGGCTGAAGCTACGAGATGCAGTGGGTGCCATTCAGAACAGCACCTCAATTAAGTACAATCTGGAAGAGCTCTATCAGGTGTGTTGCATTTCTTTTTAAACACCTGCAGTTTGATTTAGACCCTGATTGAGGTGTGGCAGTGATGGTTTATAGTAAAGTATCAGCACAAAACAATTCAACATAACACAAACTGATCAATTATGAATAAAGATTCTGTCACTGCACTGAATGTTTCTCGCCTCAAATGTTTTCAGAAAAATATTTTAGTGCA
This sequence comes from Epinephelus lanceolatus, assembly GCF_041903045.1. NCBI lineage: Eukaryota > Metazoa > Chordata > Actinopteri > Perciformes > Serranidae > Epinephelus > Epinephelus lanceolatus. The sequence continues at coordinate 16,124,184 of NC_135735.1, forward strand.
CTGTTTAACTGTAAAATGAGAAGGTTTGTGACCTGGATGCCATGTTGGATACAGTTTACCTGGAGCACATAGCACTGACCAGCGTTCTCATTTTACAGCAAAACAGTACAATAAAAGATGTTTTTAAAAAATCATTTGAGGTGAGAAATAGGCAATGCAGCAAGAGAATCTTGACTCGCATTTGATCAATGCTGCGTAGTTTGACAGTTTGACCTCACACATGATTGACAGCTAGAGACTCTCTAGCTCTGATTGGTTGTTGCTTACTGTGCTGTGGTCTGATTCTAGCAAATGCTATTAGAGGTAGTAGGAGAGGAGAAGGGACATGATTTTTTTCAGATGATCTGTCTCAATATAGTGACAGTGTCAGCAAGTATGACACAAATTTATTTTTTATAGAAGTCACCAACAGTATTTTTAAATCAAGCAATCATGTGACAAGTTTTCACTCCTCTGTTTGTCTTATGCTCGTCTCTTCTGCTTGTCTCTCTCTCCTGAAGGCGGTAGAGAACTTGTGTTCATATAAAGTCTCCCCAACACTGTACAAGCAGCTCCGTCAGGTCTGTGAAGATCACGTGCAGGCCCAGATCCAACAGTTCAGAGAATATCCTTTTTTTGTGTACAGCCACTTAAGGCAAGTTATGTCTGTCGAACCTGTGGGAACATTTACTGATGTTGGAACAGCATCAGCAAATGTGTGTCTGTTTAAAATGTCTGTTTAAAACAGTGCTGGGTGAAAGTTCTGCCAGCCAGACTGAACACGCTGCTGTGATCAAAAACACAGAGCACGTTTGTTTTTATTACAAACCTGCAATATTGTCAATGATTCCAATGTCTGTTATATTGGCAGCTTTAAACTCAATTTAGAAAGTGTGAGCTCTGTTGGCACACATCAGGTGTTGTTGCAGTCTTTTCTCACAAGAGGTCAATACACAAGTTTGGCATTCATCCAGTGAGGCTTAAAAAAGCTGTGGCTGTCACTGGCAGATGATGTAAAAGTGCTTGACCTATTATACTATTAAACAAGTCACTGATTATCAAAATGGTCTCAGATTAGAGGCAGTCCAATCATAGGAGCTTTACTTTATTCAGTCATATCTAATGAACAGTGACAAGTGTCGCAACTTTGCTGCTGGATTAAATGAAATGTTATGTGTCATACGCCATCAAAGGGGGAAATGTGGCATGGATGTGGATGTGTTATGCACAAATTAGCAATGCTGATGTAACATGAGCTAGCTAGCTACAAAGACAGCAGCATACCAGTGATTTCTTTTGTGATGCCCGTTACAAAGAAAAAGACCAAAATACTAATATGATGGTATGATGGGTGTCATCATTTTTGAATCTTTATTAATGAAGAAAATGCATTCATTGGTTTCTTTGTTGCATGTGTAGCCATCTTTCTGATGATTTCTCAGAACATCTGGTTTGTGTGTGCCTCTCAAAAACCTCCACTTGGAGGGCCATGTAGCCCCAACACTTCACCCTACCCCTTTATCTCAATAAGAACTGGGACACCCTATCTCTGTATGTGAGCGTGCAAAACTGAGGGGTAAGGGGTGTAGCCGGGACTGGGCTTTATGAACTTCATTTTCTTTTTCTTCTAATAACAACCTCTGTCTGCTCAGGATACAGAGTATAGACCATTAGCGTTACCCACCTTGAACACCAAATCTTTTTGAGCCAGGATGTGAGACTAATATGTTTATACATGCTGCCTTGCCACAGGATGCTGGGAAGTATAGTCATTAAAAATTTTGGCTTTGTGACATGAGTGATTGGAAGTTTTTTCCTTAACACGGAGCTCACAGAGTCTTTGGACAACCTTTCCTTCCTGAAGCGAATGAATCGCTGCTGGCAGGACCACTGCAGGCAAACTGTAAGTTTAACATTTGACACATATTCATATCAGTACGGTTCCACTCACAGGAAAGTGTCCTTAAAGTTTTTATCTTACTCTTTACAGATAATGATCCGAAGCATCTTTCTCTTCCTGGATCGTACCTATGTGCTTCAGAACTCCCTACTACCCTCCATCTGGTAAAGTTGCTGTTTATGCAAATGATTCTGTTTGTTAAGGTGTACGCAGGAGGCTGATGGTGCATCTGTGTTGCAGGGACACTGGGCTGGAGCTGTTTCGCACCCACATCGTAAGTGACAGTGCAGTTCAGAAGCGCACAGTAGATGGCATTTTGGAGCAGATAGAACTTGAGCGAAATGGAGAGACGGTCGACCGGAGTCTGATCAGGAGCCTGCTGGGCATGCTGTCAGACCTACAGGTACCTAATCACCTGCTTACACAACTAACCAGTAGAAAATAGACTGAAAGTATGTCATCATTTTTACCTCTGGTCTGTCTTTTTTTTTTTTTTTTTAAAGGTTTACAAAGATTCCTTTGAGGAGAGATTTTTGATTGAGACCAATCGTCTGTATGCAGCAGAGGGACAGCGGCTGATGCAGGAGAGAGATGTGAGTGAGGCGATTATATCCTGTTATACACTTAGCGCCACTCATTTATTAGTATACTGAGTATGTGTGTTTGTGTGTGTTTAGGTGCCTGAGTACCTGCACCACGTGGCTCGTCGGTTGGAGGAGGAGAACGATCGTATAATGAGCTACCTCGACCAGAGCACTCAGTAAGTTGTTTTTTATATTTTCCAACTACCAAGACATAAATCACATCATATGTACAAAATAAGCAACTTAAATAAAAAAAATAACACCTCATGTAGCATGGAGTGAAAGGCTGTTAACAAGGCAGCACCACAGTCCATGAGCCAGCTCCACCCTCACCCGAATACGGTCACTTCCGGCTCCCAAAAAAACAGGATGGTAATGGCCAAAATCTTGAATTCAAGTCTTTAAAACAGGAGTCCAAAAACCATTGGGTGATATCATGGTGGCTACATCGATTTTTTTTGCAGTCTATGTTTTAAGCACCTGACCCCAGATCTTAAACCCCAGTTTTTTTATTAGCTTTCAACAAATAATTACCAGACTTAGACTGGGAATTTTGCTCACGAGGTGAGATCAAAGGCATTTTCTTGAATCAAAGGACAGACTTTAAATATGTGGATGCATTTTCTCTTTTTTTTCTCATTATTTTACAGGAAGCCACTTATTAGCTGCGTTGAGAAACAACTTTTAGGAGAACACATGACTGCAATGCTACAAAAAGGTATGTCTGTGTGGAAGGCTTTAATAAGACCTGTACGTTAGCATGCGTGTTTGTGTGTGTGTGGCAGTATATACTACATCTGTACAGCTTGATGTGTACAATTTTTGTGTGTACATGAATATACTAAGTCACTCTATGGTCATTTTTGCTTCAGTTTGTGGTGTTTATTTGGTTTGCATTATATTTCAAGGGACACTCTCTGATTAAAATTGTAAAATGCAGTTGAATTTTTATAGTTTAATATATGAAATGCTAAAAAGGTGTTATATTTTTGTCCCAGGTCTGAGCACCCTGCTGGATGAGAATCGTGTGACTGAGCTGGCCCTCCTCTACCAGCTCTTCAGCAAGGTGAAGGGAGGACTTCCCACACTGCTGCAGTTCTGGAGGGATTACATAAAGGTATAGCTCAAACAACATATACGAAAAAACATTTGCATGTCCTTTTGTGTCTGAGAAATGCATACACATATTGTTAAAACTTTCTGGTCGTAGTCCTTCGGTGGAGAGATCGTATGTACTCCAGAGAAAGACAAGGACATGGTCCAAGACCTGCTGGACTTCAAAGACAAAATGGACAATGTAGCACAGAGCTGCTTTGCACGGAACGAGGGATTCATCAACGCCATGAAGGAGGCTTTTGAGACCTTCATCAACAAGAGGCCCAACAAACCTGCTGAGCTTATCGGTGGGTTCAGCAAATAACGACATGCCATGGCAGCTGTGACTCAGATCCATACATTTTAATGTGTTTTTCATGAGTCCAGCATGTGATAACGGCTCCCTTGTTTATTGCTTCCCATTCAGCTAAATATGTGGATTCGAAGCTGAGAGCAGGGAACAAGGAGGCTACAGAGGAGGAGCTGGAGAGAATCCTTGATAAGATCATGATAATCTTCCGTTTCATACATGGTCAGTTACATTTCTGTGTATGTGTGTGTGGCTGAATGCATATGTTTGCTTTCTTAGTGACACAGTGTAACTAACCACTGTGACGCTTGAAGCTCTCTGATGAGACCTTTTGATCTCTGTTTTTTTTCCCCTTCAGGGAAAGATGTGTTTGAAGCGTTTTATAAGAAGGACTTGGCCAAGCGTCTGCTGGTCGGCAAGAGTGCCTCTGTTGACGCTGAAAAGTCCATGCTCTCCAAGCTCAAACACGGTGAGTCCAAAGTTTTATGGATTTGGATTAGCAAGTTGAATGCTTACATTAATCAAAACCCTCATCTAGCTCATGGATATATAGCTGCATTTACATACACTGGAGCTCTACTTCTGTAGACTCAAACAGACGTAATCCCTCTAAATCATCACTAAGGACCCACGAGAGGGTGTGGGGAGACTTTCCCCTCTGCCTGTAATTTCGTATTTTCTGTGTTCAGGATGTTACTGGTCGTGTACCCCCACACTGCTCAGCTGAGGTGGGAGCTTTGTAAAAAGGTAGAGACCAAGTGCCAGACTGCAAGCAGCAGGCAGCCAAGAGACATGATGCAAAAAAACGCAAATATAGAGAAATGCTTCACGAGAATGAATCTGGTTGGCTTTCATTTTTAATTTCACTTTCTCTGGCAAGCATGTTACAAACTTAAATCAACAGTCCTGCATAGTATACATTTAAATTATTGGCCAACTAATTTAAATAATAGATTAATCAGAGTCATTTTTAAGGAAAAAAGTTTAAAAAATTCTCTGATTCCAGCTTTAATGTGAATATTTTCTGGTTTCTTTACTTCTCTCTGACAGTAAAGTGAATATCTTTGGGTTATGGACAAAACAAGACATTTTTGGACGTCATCTTGGGCTTTGGGAAACACTGATCAACATTTTTCACCATTTCCTGACATTTTCTAGACCAAACAACTTATTGATTAATCAAGAAAATAACTGACAGCTTAATTGACATTAAAAATAATTGTTCATTGCAGCCCTTAAAAACATCTACCCAGTATTGTAGTGGATGAAGCACTAAAGTAAAGAGTTGATTAATCAATAAATCCGAGGTAGTATGTCATGGTCGCACATGTGGGGGTGTGAGAACAAGTCAGTTGTGTGATATATTGTGGTTTTGACTTCCTCCAGAATGCGGAGCAGCATTTACCAGTAAGCTAGAGGGCATGTTCAAGGACATGGAACTGTCCAAAGACATCATGATCCAATTCAAACAGGTACGTTCAAACTGTGTGCACATAGATACACTAATAAACATGCACGTGTCGCTTGGAAATAGTGATGCCGTGTTTACAGTATGTGTATGCATTCCACTGTTCTGTGTCATTAAATGCATTTTTCATGCATAATTGTAAGAATTATGATATTTCTACTCAGTATATGCAGAACCAGAGCGAGCCAAGCAACATAGAACTTACTGTCAACATCCTCACCATGGGCTACTGGCCCTCATACACACCCATGGAGGTCCACTTGCCCCCAGAGGTAAGCGTGCAACATGGTAAAACATTGTCAGAAGAAGAGAGCCTGATGCTGTTTGTGTCTTCTCACTGATTATTCTCTAAACTTAGAGTCATCAACTGATCATTGACAGACTGTGTTACAGACAATATTGGTACAAATTTCATCTCTGTATTTTGGCAGATGGTCAAACTCCAGGAGGTGTTCAAGCTGTTCTACCTGGGGAAGCACAGTGGGAGGAAGCTGCAATGGCAGCCAACACTGGGCCACGCTGTGCTTAAGGCGGAGTTTAAAGAGGTAAGGGCATATGCATCCTAACGGGACATAAAGAAGAGAGACACATTGAAACTTCGCTTTGTCCTGGCAGCAAATGCAGACCAGCCAATACGCTATGATTACAAATGAACAGTGTTTGGCTGCCCTTTGAGCTCGATACCCTTCTGCGGATGGAGGTCCAGAAACTGGCGGCACTGGGGGCAATCCAAACGCTGCTCATCTGCACACACTGTGATGGCAAAGAGCTGGTGGAAAGTAGGCAGGGTTTAATTTCATTGTCTTGTATCTCGATCACCAGTTAATACAGTGGTTCACTTTTACATTGTGATTTGTACATTACGCTTTACCTTCTGTCTTCATCTTTCTTAACCTGTTTTGCTGCTGAGTTAGTTCAGCATCCTGGCCATGTTCTTCAAACCCTTTGACCCTTTAGTTTGCTTCTCTCTGAAATCTCTTTTTCATTTTCCAAAAATGTGATATTTCTTCAGGGAGTGCAGTTAGTGTGGGCTCCGTGCTCCTTCTGACAGCTTGACAGACTGTCATTGGCTAACAACAAAGAGGCGGGGCTTAGTCAGGGTCAGTGGACGTGAGAAAATGTCTTAACTGCACTTACAATGACTACTTTATCTCACAGGGTAAAAAGGAGCTGCAGGTCTCGCTTTTCCAGACGCTAGTGCTGCTGATGTTTAATGAGGGAGAGGAATTCAGCATGGAGGAGATTCGCACCGCCACCGGCATAGGTTATACACGTCTTTAAACATGTATTACAACTATTCTGTTGTGAGAAAGGTACCTGCTGTATCACTATAACACTGCCTCTCTTGTCCTGCACAGAGGAGGGAGAGCTCAGACGTACACTGCAGTCCCTGGCGTGTGGAAAAGCGCGCGTCCTCAACAAGAACCCCCGAGGCAAAGACGTGGAAGACGGAGACCGTTTCAATTTCAACAACGATTTTAAACACAAACTGTTCCGCATCAAGATCAACCAGATCCAGATGAAGGAAACGGTAAAAACACTGTCACTACTTGTGTACTATACAGTTTTATACTTACCACTTAGATGTGTTTTCCTGTTTAAAAGGAATCCATTTCTTAAACACATTTTTCCAAACAGGTGGAGGAGCAGGTAAGCACCACAGAGCGTGTGTTCCAAGACAGGCAGTATCAGATTGATGCAGCTGTGGTGCGCATCATGAAGATGAGGAAGACCCTCAGTCATAATCTACTGGTGTCGGAGCTCTACAACCAGCTGAAGTTCCCTGTAAAGGTGATGTCCTAACTTATCATTATTTAGATTTTTCTTCCAACACACACGCACACACACAAAGCTCATCAGCATCTGACTTGCTTTCCTATCTATAGCCCGGCGATCTGAAGAAACGGATCGAGTCGCTCATAGACAGAGACTACATGGAACGTGACAAGGAGACTCCTAACCAGTACCACTATGTTGCCTGAAGGGACGCCACTGTTACCGCCATGCTTTCCTCACAGCAAGCGCACAGCTGGCCCTTCCCAAAACAGCATTACAGCCCTTTCAGCCACCTGACTCTTCTCTGGTGCCCACCTTTCCCTCCAGCCACGATCCTGGATGCAGCGTCCAGGTCACACAGAGCTCCAGAGAGACAAGAGAGATTTGGCTGAACTGTTCCCCACTGTGTGTGATCTTGAGTGGGATGGGGCTGGAGGAGTGGCTCAGGTTGTTGATGGTTGGCTTATGTGACTTACAAATCTGCTAATGCAAAACTCAACTGAAAATAACTAGCACTTTCCTCTGTTTTCGTTTTCCTCCCTGGGATTTGGATTTTTTTTCCCTTCCATTACGTTGTTCTAAAATCACTTATTTTCTACAATAGTTGGTTTGTCTTGAGTTTTAAGATTTTTTTTCTTTTTTGTTCTCTTTGTGAATGGCTGCATCAACTGCTGAGTGTAAACACGATTGGTTTATTGCTTGGTTTGGCAGAGAAACAGCTGTTGAGGACAAGAAGAGACTCGGGGAAGGATGAAGTGGGACGCAGGGTTTGGGGTCGGAGGGAGGGTTCATCGCTTGTAACACGGGCGCTAAATGACATGCAGGCAACCTACTTGGGTATTTCTTTGGGTATCTTATATGTTTTGACCAAAATGTCGAAATGTCCAATGTCATGTGCTGACGTTTTTGTAGATCAGATTGTATTCTATGTAAGAGTGAGAAAAGTGAACCTGAATAAATGGATATTTAATGATTCAATGAATTATTTGTAGATAAACAGCTAGTGGTAGTGTTTTTTGTTTTTTTTTTAAATTTGAACACATATCTGCACTGTTGACTCTGTCAGTTTGAGTTTGCTACGTAGTTCCTCATGCAGTGTGCAACACCTCCAATCATTGTAAATTTGGGCTGGTGAGTAACAAGGAGGGTGTCTGTCTTGTATGGAGCTGTGTGATGTGTTTAAGAATCAAAACATGGACATTACGTCGATCAGAATGTCTGTTATGCATCAAAACACTGTTTTTCAGTTTGTATCACTCAGCCCCAAATGTTACAATAAGGATGTTTTTCTTTTTCCACACTCCTGATTTCAATTTGAAAAAATTCAATTTTGGATAATGGCATTCAGCTATTTTCATTTTTTGCTAAACATGAGTCATTCAGGATTTTAGTGGCTCGAGTTAATGGAAAGTGGAACTGGAAATGAAAGGGTGTTTCTTACTGCTTTCACTATCACCACAGGGAATGTACAGCTTTTGCACGATTAAAAAAATAGATCCTAAAGACAACATCAACCTCTAGTTGTATGACATTCTAGTGTCACTTTAAGACAAGTAAACTGCGTGTCTTTTGTTTAAAAAGCATGACTGAGCTATGCAGCGAGAATGTAGCAGGGCCCTGATAAGTCTCGGGCTGTAGCTTTAAAGCAGCCCCTGCGTTCCTTCTAGGGTTTTGCACTCCCTCGTGAATTGATGTAGGTGTCAGCTGACTAGCCACAACACTTGCACTTTGCAGCCTGCACAGCACAGGGTGTGTATGTGTGCGGTCTCTCACATGCTACAGTACATTTCATATACCGTATAGCTCGTTACTGTACGTTGCATGTATTTAAGCCATGTTGTGTTCAAGTGCATTCCTGTATTCAACACTTTGTACTTTGGTATGAATTTGAGTGAAAAGTATCAGGAAGACAAGGCAAACCCACCAACCAGGACAAATTCTTTTACTTGTTGGGGTGTTTTTTTCTGCTCCCACATTGTATTTTAATTACTTTTGATTAATTAGCGTTGACATATGTCACTAACCCGAAGGAGAGTTGTGATATTATTCCTGGAAGTGCACTATTTTTCTCATGAGGCGCCTCTTCACACCTACCCGACACTATGTACAGTTATGCAAGTCTGTTGTAAGTCATATTTATCAGCAGTAATTTTCTCAGGCAATTACACAGTGGGAAATGTGTTAACTATTTAATCTGCAGTGTTTATCAGTGACATTTTGTCTTTGTTAATGGCGCAGAGGACAGTTTATTATCGCTGCCTTGAATCGAGCTCGTGAAAGAAAGAGGAGGGGGCGGGCTCACGTGACTGGGTGGCTCTAAATGCTACCAGTTCACATGACGAGTCATGGTTTATTCACTCGGAGCGGCTGCTACCGACTCTAACCGCGTCTAACGACAGTTTCTACCAGGAAGACGAGCTTTAGGAACAACAAACAACTCTTCTCCGTTTATATTCAGAGAGCAGAGGAACGTAAACAACAACAGGAAGAAGGACAACAACAACAACAACAACAACAACAACAGTGACGCTTCAGTTTAAGCTAACGGTCCGTCAAGTCAAGTGCAGTTCGCCGCGTAGACCCACCTGCGCCTACAGCCTGCAGAGACACAACACCACCTCCGGGGGCTATTATCTCTCTTTAACAGGGGGGGACAAAAAGAAGTAAAGTCCGCCCGGAAGGATGAAACTCTCCCACGCTTTGGCCGCGCTCATCATCGCCTGGTGTGCGGTTTTAGGTGAGTGTTTTGCAGTGTAAAGCTAACCTCGTAGCCCTGCTGCTGCTACCGTTGGACCGAACGACGTCACGAGCGCTGACCGTTGGTCCGCCGTGGTGTCCAGGCTAGCATGTTAGTGTGAACAGGTAGCTTAGCAGGAACAAGCTGTCGATTAATCGTGTTGAACGACTAGATTAAACGGAAACTAATATAATCGATCAATCAAATTGTTCTCAAAATGTGTCTTTGTATTGAATATAGTTGACTATAAACTGTTCAGAGACTGTGTGTCAATGTAACTGGGCAGACAGAACTACTTAAGATGTCACGTGCACTTTTCTGTCATTTTACAGGTTTATTTATTTATTTATTATTTATAGTTATCTAGGTCCATTTATTAATTGGAAAATAATCACCAGCTTAATTGACAATTAAAGTAAGTAGTTGCAGCTAAGTGTTGTCTAAATGTAACTATGCTATATAGTAATGTGCACTTGAGTATGAAGTAATAGACTATTACTGAAGTCAGGTGAGGAGTCTAACCTCACTATTTGATGTATAATTTATTATATTAAATCATGTCTTGACTTCATAATAAGGCCCCTAACCAGTGCAAACTTATATGCCCCTCCAAGTTTGATCAAAAAGCTGATGTGTAAAGTTTCACATGGACTTGTCAGAAAATCCAAAATGTCATTTGTCCTCAGGTAGTTGTGTCAAAACAGACCAGAGATACCAAAGAAGTCCCTGGACTTTATTCTATTCTTTTCTATTCTATTCTAATATAATACCCAGGTTTTGTTAATGTTGTAGACCAGCAGATCGGCCTCATTGTTGAGTCATTTGAGAGCTTCATGTGACCGCTATGATGGCTTTGTGTTTCACACAGCCCGGTAGAGGCCTACTGCCAGTGTTATTTTATGACCAGTTTAATCAGCCTGAACACACACACGCACAGACACCTGGCTGCTGACACAGGAAAACAGGCCAATGCAGTTGTGGCTGGGGTAGCTGCAGTATGGTTTTTTTTTTTTTTTAACCTTTTAGTGCTCATCCTAAAATATACCATGTGATTACTGTAGTTGACTCTGTAGTTCAGTTTCGTTTGCTGCTCTGCACCATGTTGAGGATTTCTGCTACAGACCAAGCCCAGTGGCACCAGATGAGGATGCATATTCACAGCATAAGTTGCAGTGTCAGGAAGGATACATGATACATGATGTGCGATAACGTTGAATATCGCAATAACAATGTTACTTGTGATAAATCAACAGATCCTAAAGTGTTCTGCTTTTCTGCTGCTTCCAGTATACTGCTAAAATACAACAAACGGCTTGTTGTCTTTAAAAAAGACAGGAAATTATTTCCTATATTTATATTGAACATTGGACACAAAAAAAGCACCAATTAAAAAATAATGAGTTGTATTTAAAATTGAGTTTTCTACTGATGTTTGTTTTGTCCAGTCAACTCAAAACAAGCTGACATCGCAGTGACAATTAAAACAACACCATATATTGTGTAGCCCTATTTGTTATACTCCCCATGCAGACCGTCTCATCTATCTCGAGCTATCTGCAGCTCAGTACTTTGTACACACAGCCACTTTTACCTCACGATCAGATTGCAGTGTTGTGTAAACCGTCTGCTGTGTGTTTACCGGGTGAACAGAGAGGTGACATAGGGTCTGGGTCAAGTTTCAGCAAGGCAGCAGGAGGGGAGTGTGTGTGTGCATGTGACTGACAGAGACTGACAGAGGACTGGAGCACGGTGCTCTTTCCTGTAGGATCAATACATTACATTAATGGAGAAAGCTCAAGATGAAGGGAAGTGAGGGGAGGGGAAGTGAGATGAATAAGAAAGAGCTCAGTCAGTCAGCTGCGTAATAAGTGAGTTATGGGAATAGTACCAGTGGCATGGTCCACAAGCTAAATGCTAATGTCTCTCAGCAATGTAAGCAGGTAACCAACATCTATTTAGAGCATCTTTTCAGTTCCATAAATACTTCTTAGTGGCCTGTGGGCAGAATATTTATTTATTAAGTTCTCTATCAATCCTGAAATGTCCAAGTCACTCCAAGTCCTTTATCACTAAAATATGACTGAACTGAATAAAGAAATAAAACACAATCTAGTACCACAGATTACAGTAAAGGAAAATCGGTGCTGTCGGAAGGTTAACTGGAAGCTGTCATACAGCGGCCACAAAATGCCTCAGTATGTAGACATTCTGGTAAGTGTGAAGCAACTGCTGAAACCCCTGTATTGCATTACTGTGTTATAAAAATGGGTGAGAAGTTTTTAAAGGATATGAGTTGTGGGATTGATAAGTACATGAGTCCTGAATAGCCGTTGTAGCTTTCAAACAATAAGTTCAAGAGTTACAGACACTATCAGACACACACACACACACACACACACACACACACCGTGAGTTAGCAGTTTCCAGGGCATGATGGTATTAATAGCATGCAAGTGTGAAAGTTGCCAGGTTAAATGAGCTAATCAATAGGACTCCTGTCTCAACACTTAGGAGAGTTTCAGTTACACCTTGTACAAGTAGCTCCAACAAGCTCTATAATTGTGTTTGGGGTTCTGGTCTTGGTCTGTCACTTTTAGCAGTATGCAGACCTCTGGTGGTGACTTGTGTGAAGTGCTTTATTTCATATGTAGGGCATGGCATCATGTAACACTTGTACGTCGTGATCATCATCACTGCAATCATCTGGCCTCATCCTGTAACCTTTATGTAACCAGGCAAGTCAAATACAAACCAGAAGACCCAGATGATGAATCAGTAAACAAGTGTGTGTTTTTACATCAATACAGTAGGTACACACAGCATCCAGATGTATTTAGTAGCAGTTTTTTAACTATTTTGAGAACTGAGTAATCATTTTAGGCATTTTTTTTTCTAAGCAAAGAAGTCAAACATTTGCTGGTTTTACAGTTTTTACAGTGAAAATTGGATGCTTTTCTTGTGTAACATAATAACCTGAATAGCTCTGGATTTTTGGACTTGGTTGGATGAAAATGCACTGTGAAGATGTTATTTTTCACTGTTTTCTAATTTTTTTATTGACAAAACATCTAACCAAGAAAATAATGGGTGGAAATAAATTGCTAGCTGCAGCCCTGATCAGCAGTTCATTTGTAACAACATATCACAGGTCATTGTCATATTTGTCTGAATATGGAGAAAAGGTAATTTTCCAGTAGATTTTAATTTCACATGAGCTTGTTTTTAAGATGTTTGCTTTCATTGCAATTTTTCCCCATATATTTCACTACTGTACCTCCCTGCTCATTATGTTCTCCTCTACAGGTTGCATTCAGGCTGTCACTCTTGAGGTGAAGCAGGGGAACTCCACCTGCATTAAGGCTGAGCTCTCTGCCTCGTTCTCCATCACGTACAACACCTCCAGCAGCACAGTATGTACAGTGATGATAACATTCTGGTTTCCATCTCTGAAAGCATCAATATGTATTGATTTAATTGACTCTATATCCTTGTGAACATCCTATCTCTTGTCTTACCTCAGAGAACAGTGCAGGTGCCTCTGCCTGACTCCACCACAGTTGATACAGGCAGCAGCTCGTGTGGCACAGCCGACAGCTCGCCATGGCTGGTGGCGGTGTTTGGACCTGGCCATGCGCTGGGGCTGAGCTTTTCATCCAATGGAAGTCAGTACAGTGTCGCTAACCTCACGCTGCAGTACAACCTCAGCGACGCTTCCATCTTCCCTGAGGCGAACAGCTCCGGTGAGAACAAAAACCTGAATCTGATATCAACAGTGTAAGGTGTATAGAGGGGGTACTGTGGGTATTATAGAATAGATAATCAGTGTTATATTACGGCGGCACGGTGGTGTGGTGGTTAGCACTGTCGCCTCACAGCAAGAGGGTTGCCGGTTCGATCCCGGGTGTGGGAGCCCTTCTGTGTGGAGTTTGCTTGTTTTCCCCGTGTCAGCATGGGTTCTCTCCGGGCACTCAAGAGGATGAAGCGGTTAGAAGATGAATGAATAAATGAATGTTATATTACAATACAGGGAAAGGTGAACAATAACTATGTGTTAATAAAAAAAAAATAAACTGGTGGCTTGAATTTGGAATAAACAGATACCACAAGCAACCAGTATTTGACCTTAAAGAAATATTTCACCCTCAAAATGACCATTTGTATATCAATTAGTCATGACATGTTACCTTGAATTCATGAAGAAAATTTTGTTTTTCTTGCATGCCTCCAGCAGAACAGCAGAACTACATCAAAACATCTGTTTACAAACTCTCTCACGACTTGTGCAGTAAAATCCAAGTCTCATTTATCCACTCATATGCTCAGTACTCCTCAAACACGTGCATTTTTGTTAAAACCTTAACAATTAAAACTGAAATTAAAGTGAAACTTATCTATGCTCTCTTCAAAGCCAGACTCCAATAGCTTGTTTGCATCACACTGCTATCATGACAGGCAAAATTCAGATGGAGGGCAGGAAGTGATATTTCCATGGACTGCATCACTGGATATAGAGGAAAGTGACTACATAAAAGGGTTGGATGAATCTGCAGGCAGCAAGTATCATCAGAAAATTAAAGCTCATGTTGGAAGTGATCTATACAAAATGAAGAAAAGGGATTTCTCTCACAACTTGATCAGATTGCCCGCTGTGGACACGATCATTGTTACAAATTACGTCATCCTCCAGACCTCCTAACATTACTAACGTTGCATGGAGAGCAGATTTAACTGTACAGAAGTCCAGTGGACTTAAACTATTTTGTGAAGAGACTGAAGTCTTGTTTTTGGTTCCGTGAGTAAATGTACTTTAGTATAGCTTTGTTTTATATATTTCAACTCTGTACATGGATGCACCGCTATCCCAGCTAACTTTTGCTGCTTTTTCCACCTACTAGGTCAACTGTTCCCAGAGGTCTGGTGGAACATTGTTAAAAATCTGGGTCAAAAACACAGAGGAGCTGTCACAGCACAATGTAACTGCATCCAACGTTCAACACAACACTTTGATGTTAATGTTTGACATTAGCTAACTCAGCTCATCTAGACTGAAGACAGAGGTTTTTGAAGCACATCTGTCGCTGTTTCTCAGTGAGGTTTTTTTTTTACATCTCCCCTTTACATCCTGTTAATTTCAGGACTTAAAGTGGCCTTTGTTTTTCCCCAAATTGATCGATTGGAACAGACGTAAACAGTGCGCATCATAGGCATTTGTGTTGTGGTGGTAGTCCTCCTGTCGCCTGCCCTCCATCTGGACACATTGATATATGACCTCATATGCAAAAAGCAGCCCCCCCCAATTAAAGGCAAAATGCCCAGAAAAATATCTTTTTTTAAAAAAAAAGTCATTTTGTGGGTGAAGTTTTCCTTTAAGCATGATAGGAGCACAAAATATGTCTGTGTATTGAATTTACAGTTTGACTCAGTAGGTTAGGAAGATGTGTTGTATCTCAGAAGATCATTGCTTTCCAGAAATAAGTAAATTAATCAGTTGCTAAAATGCATTTCAAACATCCTAGTACACATGGGCTCATACTCTACAGGTATCATATTACATATTTATAACTAGTTTGTTGTTTGATTTTGTTCCAGATGTGGTGACTGTGGTGTCAGCTTCAGTTGGGATCTGGGCGACGATCAACACCACCTACCGCTGTGTGAGCCCCTCCACTTTTAGAGTTGGTGGGGCAACTGTCACTTTCTCTAATATGAGACTGGAGGCATATATGCCAGGAAATGACCTCAGTCCAACAGGTACGACTCTGATTGTGTTTTTAGGTTGTTTTGAGTTGCCTTTTTTTTTTTTTTTTATACGGCCCATCAATTCCACATTCCTTTATAATTTCTCTCATCACAGAAAGCGTGTGTATGGCAGATCAGGCCAGCACTACAGCTCCACCTACCACTGCCAGTACTACAACAACTGCAGCTCCAGCACCGACCCCTCCAGGAACACCTGAGCGGGGCACTTACTCTGTAAAAAACGGCAACGGCACTGTATGTCTCCTGGCCCAAATGGGACTGCAGCTCAACGTCTCTTATTTCTCTGTGTCTCAGAATAAGGTAAAAGATTTACACACCAGGAAAACTCATAGTAAAATAATCAATACATACTGAATGTTGTCAGTCTGTTCTGTGCAACAAACTCCAAACAACATGTATATTTGTTTACTTTTCCAGACTGTCCAAGAATTAATAAACCTGACACCAGATCTGACAAACTCCTCAGGATCATGTGAGGCCAGCAGTGCTTCCTTGGTTTTGACACAGGAGCGAAGCACCACGCTCACCTTCATGTTCAGTCTGGTAAGAGAGTAAGTAGTGTAGCTGAGTTAGTTTTTGTTTGTGTGTGGATACAAGTGTTGATTCAAACCCATCTCCTCCCGTCCACAGAACTCCACGAGCAAAAAGTACCACCTGAGTGGGATAACTGTGCTTGCTAATTTGACTGATGCAACTGGTATGTCATACATTGCAAGCAACATACTCTTTGACTTTGCTCCGATTTGCTTAATAAAACGTACTGATCCGTCTTTCTGTCCTCAGCTCCCTTCACAGCCAGTAACACCAGCCTGGACTACCTGCGGAGTACGCTGGGCCGCTCCTACATGTGCAACGCTGAGCAAACTCTGGCTGTGGTGCCCACTTTCTCTCTCAACACATTCAGACTGCAGGTCCAACCCTTTGCAGTCACTACCAACCAGTTTGCTACAGGTACAAGTCCTTTATTTTAATCATCCTCACTGATGTACACTCTTTATCCTAAGTTTTCTTTATCTTTATCCTCTGACTTTTCTGCAAAGTGACTCAGTTGGCAGTGTTTCCTTCTGCCTGATTTTTTGGGCCTGATCAGGGTCTGTTAGGATCGACTCAAAGCCTCTAGTGGCCATTCAAGAAACTGCATTTTTTGGCACTTCTGCTTTGGTTTCATTTTTCAGTCACTGGACGCTGCCGCTTGGTCACAAAGTATATTTGGAGAGCAGTGTTGGGTTTTACTGTGAGACAGTAACGTTGTTTCTAGATCCAAAATTCACATCCGTCTCGTCTTTTCTTTCCGTCTACAGCGGAGGAGTGTCAGATGGATCAAGACCAGATGCTCATCCCCATCATTGTCGGAGCAGCTCTTGCCGGCCTGGTGCTGATCGTCCTCATTGCATATCTAATAGGCAGGAAGAGGAGCCACGCTGGATACCAGACCATCTGAATGAACCCATTCATTTCATTTAAACCTGACAGACTGAACAGTGGAGAGATGGATCCCAGTGTGTGTGAGCAGGAACATAATAGACTATGGACACGAGCATGAGTGAATGGAGGCAGTTATTACTCTGGCGAGTGCATGTTTTTGCATTTATCCTATGTGACCTCTGGATATTTTTTATTTACCTTTCACTTTCTCTGTGAGATGATGAGGAGACGCCACAGACCTGCTAACTTTAGATGGTGTGCATCTTGATAAAGCGTGAGAGGACCGAGTCTTCACACAGTCGATGGAGGTAGTTTGAATTTGCTGCGGCAAGTTCACTGTCAGCTGTTTACTCTTGCTTCATGAAGTTCTAGGGGTTGGTTGGATTTGCTTGAACTTGTTTTTAGCGGTGTAATTATTTATAAAAAAAAAAAATCATTTGCAAATTAGAGTCAGAGGGAGGGTCAAATGAATTGAAGGACAAAGATAATTGTTTTTTTATGGCTTGTGTGTGCAAGTAAAACCTTTCAAGTTAGGTGGAGTTTTATTTTTACACCTACACATGCTCACTAGCATTTTTTTAACTACATGAGCTAAAAAGGGAAAGCTCTGAGTGTTTTCCAAATGTTTTCCTCCACAGTGGAGACTGTCCCAATAGAGAGGCAAAAGTCCCGCCCCCTCTAGTGGACGATTATAGGACCTTAAATTGGAAACAGAAAATGTACAGTAGTTAACGGTGAGAAAAATAATTTTCTGATCTTGTTTGAATTGTGCCAGGATTTTGTTAATTTAAGAGAACATTTTGCGAGTCAAGAAAGGTGCAGTTTGTTGAAAAACTATTGAAAAAGACTACAGGAGTCGCATATGTCATAGCTTTCTTTCTCTGAGGCCACGATGCCTGTGTTTTGTACAGGGTCGTACTCGCACAAGTAGCAGTTCTTGCTTGTTCTTTTGCTTCCCGCTGATAAAAACACCAGGAGTCGCTAGATAAAACAAATCATAATGATAAACCTAATTTTTGCGTAGAACCTGGCTAAAGTACCTAGCTAGCTAGCTGGTGTTAGCATCCTGAATTGTGCGAGATGAAAGCTGTAGTTTACCTACGACAAAGTGCCACTTCCTTGACTTGGAAAATTATCTTTTAAATTAACAAACATCATAAGTATAAATTAATGGCACAGTTTGAACAGGATCAAATAATTGTTCGTCTTTTAGTATGGACTACTGTAATATCTGAAATAAGGTCCCATGGGTAAAGTGGCGAGGGGAAGGACTTTGTCTCTACAGTGCACTGAGGCACAGCTTAATTCAGCTAATTAAACACAATCCGGTAATTGTGATGATGAAAAGGTGGAGAGCTGCTTTGTGTAATCAGTGTGTAGTGGTCTGGCCATACACAGAGTGCAACTCTGCATTACTAAAATGTGTTTAACATTATAAGTGAACAGGTGCATGGATTCATCTCCCATTCTCCTGCTTCCCCCCCCTCTCTCCTTAAAGAAATGTTAATATGAATTGTAGTGATTTGATCTTTTATTTTTATAGAAAATGGTTTGATTTCGTTTTCTATTATGCCTCTTACTGAAAGTTAATAAAAATATTAAAAGTCCAGTGTATTTCATGCAACAGCTCCTTCATAATTTATCTTGTTTTGTGTGAAATAAAAACGGCTGTTCACTCTGAACTGTGTAACCAGGTGTACATTACAGAGAATACTCAGAAGCTGGGATCGACGCCAAGGTTATTTTTGTCCAGTGCAACAAAATCTGATCCAAGTACTATCACAGTTTAAAGGGCCACGCAACCCGAACAGAACAAACTGGACACGCCTTGTTTAGAAAAAGAGAACAGCCCTTTCAATTCCACTTATTTCATCGCACAACCAACAAGTACATGAAATAGATTTGAAATGTTTGGAAAAAAATTGTGTCATGACATCAGTGTGATTTACATTCGATTAGCACAGCAGGTAGTGCCAGCATGGAGTCTTCATTTAACATTCAATGTGAAATACAGTAGGCCTCTTGGCTGAGCTCACAGTGTTTGACACATTCTTTATCTGACCATATGCTGCCAAGCCTTTTCTCTACAGCGTCTCTGACTTTCTGGAGTAAAGTGCGTAATTCACCAAAATAAACTACGTTAGCTTCAAAAGGAATCATCAGGTCATACAGCACATTGCTAAGAATATTCTCATTTAACCATATATTTACACCTGGGCTGCACGATCGTCTGATCGATATGTTTAAGACAAAATACAGCAGTATGTGGTTTCACTGTGACATTAAATCAGTAAGTTTAAAAAAAAAAGGTGCAAACGAGCTGTTGGGTGCTCATCCCAGTGGAATGTGTATTGAGTTTGAGCAGCAGGTAGTCGAGTTTGGTTCAGGATTCTTCAGCAATGACGTGAGAGCGGCACATCCCCCGCAGCTTAGTCAAGGTTGCCATGGAGAGACTTCCTGGTTCAGTGAAGATTTTCTAGGAAAGGCAAAAACAGCAGGATTATAGGATTACAGACCGTTAACAAGAAGGGACATCTGTTTTATACTGATCAGTCTTTCCCCCGTGTCTGACACTCTTAATGACTGGCAGTGATGGGATACCTCCCTTTCTTTTACCTGCATGAAAGTATGGCAATCATCGACAAACGGCCCATGGGTGATTTGCTTAAAGTTCTGGCAGATGTCCGGCAGTGACTGGGCCTGTTGAATCAGATCCTGGTTGTGGTGCATCAGTGTCAGAGCCACACGGAACAGGATTTTAGAGCCCTCGTAGAACAGGCAATCCCAAATCCGCAGTACTGTCTGCAGAGAAACAATAACAAAGAAGTAAATCCCTCCAGTAAACACGTGCCAACTGTTAGGGATCGGAACTGATAAGATGCTATTATGCCATGCCATATCAATGCCATTATCAGTTCTGCTTATTAGTCGGATTCTTTATCGATTCCCTTATTGATTACTGGTCAGGTTTCTGTGTAGAAAAAAAATTAGGGCTTCATAGGTATTCAGGGTAGACGCAACTCTTCTGTTATCTCAAAGTCTGAACCAAGCAGCAACCTCTGGGGCTGAAAATGAAGGCCAACACTCAAGTGCCACAAACTGCAGTTCTCTGAACGACCACTTGAGGCTGCCTCCTGAGGCCAGTCAATCCCCACAGACCCCCGTGTCTTTAAAGCTAGTTTCCTCCTTCTTGACAACTGTACTGAGGGTGAATTTTTATATAAGACACCCGTTTACATTTTATTAAGGCTTATTGTCACACATAGTTAAGGGTGGGGCACTTCGAGTGACAGACTGTCTGCCAATAGCGCCAGCCTCCACAGTGGCAGCCTCTTGCCTAAATATGGTCACTTCTGACTAAAATAACCCAGATGGCGATGGCCAAAATGCTGAACTTGATGCTGAATCTTTAAGGCTTCAAAACTGGAGTCCACAAACCAAAGGCTGACGTCACGGTTACTACGTCCATTATTTTTACAGTCTATGATCTGAACATAGTGTAGCAACACTGTCACCATGTAAAATGGATGAAATAAGAGAATATTTGCACAGCATTACTTTTTATTTAGGTTTTCTTAGTCAAAGAAAAAATGTGCTAAGCCTGCCTGTGTGGTGCTAATGTTATTTAACTGGATATTTACCGTCTGTATAAGACATGCTGCTTGGTTGGGGAGCAGTGGTGCTCATGTGTAGAGCCTCCAATACATGGTATTACTGGAATTTATGCCCATGCTACATAGAAAGATGACCCTCACTTGAAGTCATAATTTTATTGGCATTACAGCAGCACTGTTATTATGTGTCCTCATGAAATGAAGCAACACTTTGGACCGTTTCTTCCTCTCCAACATGACTCCTTGTTGCAATTTTCCAGCAGCACAGATGCATGTATTGTTAAGATATCAGGTGAGAAATAAAGTCAGGAGAAACAATATGTTAAGTTAAATTAGTTAAAGAGGTAAATTATTTTCCATATATTCTTCCTTTCCTTAATTTGCACTTCCCTATCAGCTTCCCTAGCATTAGAAATCTGCATCTCAGGTGCTGTTCTCAAGTGGGGCAGTGGAAAAATTTGGACAATGCAGCAGCAACCCTGAATCAATCTTGGGATGGGACGTTAGTGAGGAATCGTTCTTATTGCTGCAGTATTAACTCCTACTGGCTGTGTGAGGGGGTGAATCTGGAGGGAACAGCATGAACATCTGCATGTGTTACGCCCTCCTCGTGAAGCGCCAAGTGTATTTAGAGAATGAACATAACAGTCCACACCCATCCAAAGGCTAACGGAGGGAGTTGGCAACAACAAGGACTGTTTATGTGGTTGGTTGGCCATTTGAGAAAAAGAAGAATAAAAAGCTTATTTTATTATATTAGAGCAGCGCTGACATAAAGCACATGGATTTAGTGAACAGTGTGATTTGATAGAGCTTTCATTATTTGTATGATTAGAACCATACTGTATATTAACGGCAAAACATCACAGCTTAAAATAACCTTGCTGTCTTGTATATTAATTGTATAAAGCCCTGAATGCCAGTGACCACAGTAGCCTCCCTAAACCTTTGAATGAAGCAAGTTTAACTGAGGACACCGTGTGTAATAAATAAACAGCTGTGACAATGGCAGGACTTCCCCCCATCCACACTATGAAAAAACACACACACACACACACACACACAGATACACTCACCTCTACTGGCAGGACGTCTATGTAGAGGCAGATGAACCATCGGGAGACCACCAGGGTCCATGTGACATTATGATCCATCATGGTCTGCCACACTCCGGGGATTTTAACTTTCACCAGTTCACCTAACACCTCCTGGTCCGTCTTCAGCCCCAGCATGGCTGGAGTGTAGTAGTCTAACCACACACACACACACACACACACACACATTATTGTGAGTTAGACATACCTCTTAATTAACTGCAAATTGATATCAACAAATACATGAAGAGAAAACAGTTTAAATTAATCTATACTGACATTTCCTTTTTTGAGTGGAGTGTAACATACAGATGAAAACATACTGTAGGTCTTCAGCCACGGACAGATAAAGACCATGTGACCTCCTACAGGATTATTTTTAGCTCAGAGTAAAGGGACAACCACAACACCTACACACACACACACACACACACACACACACACACACACACACACACACACAGTCATCATGACACCAGCGTGATGGCAAATTAATGTACGCACACGCACCTGGTAAAATTCTACCGAGAAGTGCATCCATCAGCCAGAAGGACTTCTCTTCATCTTTTGTGATGATAAGCAGATACCCAGCTATGAAGTTCATCCCCTGGAGACAAAAGAGAGACACTCAGGTCACACATGAATCTCAAAATCCTGCCTGGGCAGATTTTAATAAAGACTGAGGAGGAGCTCTTTAATAAAGCATCAGAGGAGAGGGTAGTAAGAGTACACTCGACACAAAACAAGGAGACAGAAACAAAACATTCAAACTGAATCAGGCTGCGTGAGTGTGACTACAGATGGATGTGGTCCAGTTATACTTCCTAAGAGATGTAATCATCAACACGGCCCTGCTGCTTGTTTGAATTGCAAACCAAGGTGCGTATGCTCTGGTGAATGAAATTTGCCTTTCAAATGCTAATGACGTACACAGGCTACACTGACACAAACAGCCTCTCTTTGGACACACATGCATTCAGTGATTTTACAGTCACTCTACAGAATAGTTCTGCTCCCACATACTCAACTTTAGACTGTCCTCTTTTTGCCTTATATTGAAGTACATAATTAAGTCAGTTTTTCATGTTTATCTTTTATAATCTACACTGACAATGGCCCAAATCCTTCACTGCAAATTTATACTTCGGCTTTAGCTTCTAACTATCTTTGCCTTTATAACCTGTTGTTGCTGCTGAGTCAGTTTGACATCCTGGATATATCCTTCAAACACAGACCTTAGACCCCTCTGTCTGCTTCTCCCTGTCTTCAGGGAGTGCAGTTAGTTACAGTGTGGGCTCAATGCTTACTCCAACAGCTTGTTGGGCCATCACAAAGGGCCGGGACTTAGCAAAATGTCAATTATGCAACTCTATCCCCCAAATCCTCTGACTGAATATACCATGTCTTTCTGTATGCTTGTACCCCGGTTTATCTTGATATTTATATGTATATTTATTTATGTAGGCCTACTTATGTAATACCCTGTAACCTATATGTGTTTGCATTGTGTATAACTGTTATTTCCTTGTCTGATTTCTTTGCATTTATAAGCAATGTCTCCTTTGAAATTTAAATAGCTCTGAGGAAAATAAATATTCACAGCCTTTTGTTCTCTGAGGGTGTTGTTTTACTTTGTGGTGGTTTAAGAAATTTGTAAAACAGATGTAAAAACTTGTTTTTAAAGCTCTGACGAACACTGACAGTCGTCAAAACATGTTGGCTCTTTTAATGATTTAGCCACTACAATAAAAGCTTCTTAACACTTCCTTGCTTGTTTATTATATTAGGAGTGTTTGAATTGCCTTTCTGTGTATCCTGTTGTTTCCCGTTCTCCATGAGCACCCGACACAAGGTAACCAGACATTTCTTTGACAGCTTTGTCACATGTGTAAGAAGGTCTAAGAGAATGGTATTATGCAAAAATTACCTGACAGTAGCCCACAGCTGAGTTGTGGTGGCCGTAAGCCAGCAGCACATTGTACAGGGCTTTCTGCAGACATGGGTTGGAGGTCTTGCGGAACTGGACGTTGTCTGGAAATGTTCTGTTCAAGTCTAAAAGAAAAAAGATGCCACAGACACTCAAATTCAGTGCTGCATGTTTGGTGCATGAGAGCAAGTTAATTTCAGAGATGAAGTGCGATAGAGTCTGCTTTTACAACTGACATTGTTACAATCAGTCTTGGATTTAGATGATGTTTACATGCAAATTTGAAGAGCTGTTGTGTGTTGTTGTTTTGGCAACAAATGTAACACTACAGTTAAAGTTAGGAAAACATCTTAATCCATGTTGCATTGCTGGATACTTTACTATTTCCCACACACAGCTTGCTCAAATATATTGAGTGCTGGGGCATCGGTGGCTTAGTGGTAGAGCAGGCGCCCCATGTACAAGGCTGTTGCCGCAGCTGCCCAGGTTCGACTTCAGCCTGTGGCCCTTTGCTGCATATCACTCCCCCTCTCTCTCCCCCTTTCACGCTTGTCTGTCCTATCCATTAAAGGCTAAAAATGCCCCAAAAAAATATGTATATTGAGTGCTGTATGAATTTAATACTAAATTGAGGGCCAAAGGGCATTGCAGAGGTCAATGTACCTGCCACAGCACTAACTTTTATGACAATACAATGCAATAATCCCAAGAAATGTACTGAGGTGAAGTATTGTTTACCTATCTAGTAAATAATATGCCTCCACACCAACGTGTCTATTACCCAGACTTTACTTTTTTTTATTTTTATCTCACACACACACTCTTTTAACAGCGCTGTTTTCTATCTGAATGCCCAGCCTGTATCGCACATGAGTAAACATCAACAGGGTAACTGGTCTGATCGAAGAACAGTCTCACTCACAGAGCCACACATATGTCACACTGAACACTAACAAAACATTCTGTAATGCTGAGTGTAAAGGCTTTGAAACACCAAACTGCTGGGCTCAGGGTGCTCTGTGTGACTGACTGTCGGCTGTGGCTTTTTCAGTGTGTCTGGCACCGTTGGCTATAGTCAGCATTAATCAGCAGCCATTCAACCGAATCAGCGTACTGACTAAACCGGCCTCAGAGACGACGAGTGGGAAAGAATTCTCTCACTGTGTGTTCATATGAAATAGAGCTGCAATGATTCATCAATTAGATAATCGCTTAATCAGTTTCAGTAATGTTTCAAGAAACAAAATCTCCAATTCCAGCTTCTTAGACATGAATATTTCCTGGTATCTTTGGGTTGTGAACGAAACAAGACATTTTCTGAAATTTTATAGACCAAACAAGTAACCAATTAATCAAGAAAATAATAACAACCTCGAACAGAAGACGTAAGGCGGTACAGTGTGAGTCTTTGTTTGGGCTGGTTGGTTTAAGGAGGCCTAAGTGAGCATCTGGTTGAAAGAGAAGCTGTTCTGACCTGTGCAGATGGTCTCCACCAGTTTGGGGTCATGCTGGGCTCCGAGCAGTGACTGGTAATATACAGGGTTCTTCTCTAGCTGGTCTTGAGCCCCGCTGACTGCCATCCAGATCAAAGCCCGGTGCTCATTGGGAATCCCCTTCCGTACATAACGCTTTACTGAAGGAGAGGGAGGACATTTACATTTTGTTCACTGCGTGCACTCACTCTGTGGGGATACTGGCATGCTCAGTTTTCACACTCACATTTGACATTCTTCTGCACCTTGCCTCTGCCCTTCACTAGTTTGGACCACTTGATGGATCTTCGGGTGAGCACAACTAGATACTCAGACATGAGCTCCTCATATGAATCATAATCAAAGTCCTTTGAGCGCTCAAAGCCATACGGATCCACACTGGGACAAAAAGGACAATGTTAGAAACTGTTAACAGCTTAAATCAAACACACAAAAGGATTGTTTTCAGTCAGTATGTCACAATCATCATCATAGATACCATGCAAAGATTAATGGTTCTATTTATTCATGTAATTTTTCATATATAGCACGTGTATCTACATAAACTCCACCTACAATCTGGTAGTAGATAAAAATGTAGTGAGTGTAGGTGGCTCAACCTAATGCCTTAGGTAACACGATAATCTTCCTGCAGCTTAAACCTTCCACAAGAGCAAAGTCATCCCTGTAGAAGGTATGCACCTAAAGACCAGCAGTGTAGTAGGCTACGACATCTGTTCTGAACATGTTCAAGCACAGCAGAGTAAATGACTTTACTACTGTGTATACAACAAACAGCTAAAGCTCTAACTGGTGTGGCTCTGCAAAACCTGGGTGAGAATAAAGGTATCATTATGGAAACAGTATGTGAGACCCAATCCCAAAAGTACACCACTCCTCCTCACGTGAACACGCAAAACCAATGGGAAGGGCCAAGACAAGGGCAAAGGGGAAGAAAAGGAATTGGTCCTAGATCTGTAAGGGCTTAGTGCTTGAGTTAACGAGTCTGTAAGGGATCCATTTGGGACTGGGGGAGTGACTCTGTTGTCAAAACCAGGGCTCGAAATTGCGACCGTTTTATTTCATCTGTGCGACCTCAAAATAGAATTAGGAGCGATGGTGTGAGTGTAATTAATTCTTCTGGTGCGACTACCCCCCCCCCCCCCCCCCCCCCCCCCGTCACTCAGAACTAACTAGAAGCTGAAGCTAATTCATGCCGGAGGGAAGAGGAAATGAAAAGAACGCTTAAAGACCTTTTAGAAAACACCACTGAACCACCACTGAACTGGCCTGGTGAAACCATCCTAATCTCGCGATCTCATATTCTATTTCGCTCCGCTTCTTTAAAAGCAGAGCAAACAACTGCGCTGAAAGCTTTTATTGAAAAAAAGGATGTGTTTGCCATCCTTCCTACGGGGTTTGGTAAAAGTTTAATTTACCAACGGTCTCCGTTGATCGTGAAAAAGATGGGACTCAGTGAAAACCCAGTGGCTATTGTTGTTTCTCCGCTAGTTGCTCTCATGGAGAAGCAGGTCAGGGAAGTCCACATTGGGGCGGAAATCCACAAAGACGGCAACACTCTATCCCAGACATCATCACAGCTCATCTCTGCTGCACCTGCAGGTATGTTTACAGTAGCATTGTGCTAGCCTACGTCACACGTTTCGTTTACTCTGATCGGTTTTCCGTCTTTCCTGAGTGACAGCCGTTGATACCGGCCCGCGGGAATAGAGGAAATGTACACTCCGTGTCCAGACCCACTCACGCTTTGCGAATTGGGTCTGGCAACGCCAGGCTACCACTGAACATGACAGTCATCATCATCATCAGTATTATCATCATCTAAGGTTTCTCTTTCATTCACAGTGGTTCTCAGTGGTCCAGTGGTGTTTTTTATTAAAAAAAGAATGTCTTCAATTGAAAAAAGTTGTTAATGATAAGTGTACTATACACATACAATGTAATGTATACAGTATAATGTCGACTTTTTGTTGCAATAAAAAAAAATCGATTACACTGTTGGTGCTTCTTACATTATGGTGGGTGCTCCCAAAATTTTGCTGGTGCTGCCATGTAAAAAAGTTAATTTCAAGCCCTGAAAACACAAGCAAGGGCACACATTGAATCTATCTGTGTGGACTGAGTGAATGTGGCACCTGGGTTCAGGTGTTGGTTTGGGTTATCATATCACTGTTTGTTTAAACTGTGCAACAGCTCCCCTTTTCTTAAAAATAATAATTTAACAAACACTGCAGAGATTAGTGTGGATGGTATAGAAATACAACAAGAACCAAAATGCTTTAGCCTATGTTTAAATGTAGACAGCCTGGATAAACTTCACCATTTAAAGTACAACTACACAAATTTATAGTACACACTCAGCTGCCAGTTTATTAGGTACACCTCGATTCAACTAAAGCAGTCTAATCCAGTAGGCCTGCAATAAAGCTTACCTTCAGAAAGTTTTAACCTTCAGTTTTTGTTGCAACTGTTTTAAAGAAGCATTGATTCAACTTTATGGTCATTTTGGAGGGAGCACTTTGTAATATTTAATTGATCCTCATTAATATTTATGGAGAACACCTCTAAAATTCAACAGAGCCACAAAATACAAACTCCATAATGACCACAAAGTTGACTAGACACCTCACTTAAACACATCCAGCAAAAGGTGAACATTATAATTTTCTTGAAGGTGGTATTTATCATAAGGCTGGTGTGTCAGACTGCATTCACTTTAGCTAGGTTTACTACATAACCTGGCAAGTAATTTAGAGTTTTATTTAAACCATCATGTGACATGGCCAAAAAATGTGTCCAATTTCTAATAAGCAAAACAAAACTATAAACATCAGAAGGCCACTAATAGCCTCTGCACTGATTATTAGTCAGCTGAGTCCATTTATTAAAAACACCTATGAAATACAGTGGCTGTCTGTCGAGATTGTATGGGATAGAAATAAAACTACAAACAGTTACTGCGATTTGTTAAAATACCACAATGTGTATCAGAGTTTTGTACTAAGTTAGTGGGCTAGCTGTAACAGCAGGGCTGGAAATTAACTTTTTTGTCCACCTGCCACTGTGGCTGGTGAATTCCAAAATCTACCAGCCACTCAATAGATTGCAGACCATTGGGGTTTTTTTGGGTGTGGGGGGGGTTTGGCTGATGAATGAAGGAAATCTAGCAGCCACTTGCATATTTTAACAGCTTTTGGCTGGTGGCTTATGCTAATTTCCAACCCTTGTTGAAAAAAAAGAAGAAAAAGACACTGAAAAAGTAAAGTGTAGAAATTAAAAAATATTTTATTTGGATATTTTTGCATTCTGGTCTGTTTTTCAGTGGCAATCTTCATTTTTTCCTTTATGCCACTATGTTTTTTTTTAGTGTCCGGTGTTTTTTTATTTTTACTGGTTTTTTTCAGTCTCTTTTTTTCCTCATTTTCAAATCTCTGTCACTTTTTTGGCGTGGAAAAAACTCTGCACTGTACTTCATGATTCATTTTTTCTTGTCTTTTTTGTGTTTTAATTGTATGTTTTTTAAAAACTAAACTAAACTAAAGACTGACAAAGGAAAAGAATCAAAATATTGTCAATAATGGTCACTGAATATAAAATAATAACAATAATAAATAAAATATAATAAAATAATAACAATAATAATAAAATGAACCCTTTCAATGCCTGTGTTTTATTTTTCAGTGCAAATGTTTCCCTTTTCAATGCCATAACTTCTTGCCACTGTTCTGGCTCCATTTAAGTCAACTTGCCTTTTCTTGTCTTTTTTGTGTTTTAATTGTGCAACAAAAAAAACTAAATATATAAATAATTTAAACTTAAACTAAAGAATCACAAAGAAAAAAAAATCAAAATATTGCCATTGATGGTCACTGAATGGAAAAATAAATAAATAAAATATAAATTAAATTAAAAAAAAGTTTTTTTTCAAGCCTGTGTTTTATTCCTCAGAAGATTTTTTTCAGTGTCAATGTTTCCTTTTTCAATGCCAAAACTTCCTGCCACTGTTCTGACTCCTTATGAGTCAACAACTCGAGTAACTTTAACGGTTAGAAGTGGTTTCTGCTCCCAATTTCCCACGAAATACTGAATAAAATAATTTGCTGCTTCTGAAATTACTTATCAGGAAAGTGAGTCACCTAGCCACAGCCTCCCAAAGTCTGTAGGATGTGGTTCTAAACGTTTAAACAGGCTGAATTAACCGTTAAATAACTGTTGCAGCCCAACGTTGTGTTTGCTAACGGTACCTGTCCACTCTGTCCTTGGCTCTACCGTCCGGGGAGCGTGACACATCGGTCGGCTTCTTCTTCTTCTCCATTGCCTCTTCAGCTCCAGTGATATCCTGAAATCTGTGCTAAAGTCTCACCATGTATCCACCGTGTTGTTTCTCTCCAAAAAAGGCAAAACAACGATGCAAAAGTTTACAACAAACATGAACGTCGACGTCCCGGCTGAGGTAGGTTAGCTTAAACGGTCACTTTTAACTTTTCTCCATGTTTGCGTGAGACACGACCGAGGACGCTGCTTAACATGGGCTTAACATGCTATTCCCGACAGGAGAAAGCCATGGAAAGTGTTCTTCAGCTTCCCCCCAAATTAAGACGTCGTTTTAGTTCAATTCTTCAAGTATTTTATCGACCTGCCGATGTTGAAGCCGTGTGGAGAGAGCGGAGTTTTCCTGGAGTTTTATCGCCATCCACATGCACCTGCTCGTTCCTCGGAGTGCCCCAACCGGCCTGTGCCTCTGTTAACAACATCCACACATAACGACACCGTGAATGCAGCACAGTGGAATCCAGATACAAGTCACTTCTTCCACTCTTCTGTCCGGATAAACTACTCCACGGAAGATTTCGGACTCGTGACGTTTGCGCCTGGACAGTGGACACACACGCCAATCAGACCTAATGCTGCTTTCGAGTGATTCCCGGAACATCCCACTTCAGAGCGGAGCTCCAGTGGGAATGAAGAAATGTGACCTATGACGCATTCAGGGCGCTTTGGTTCAGTAGAGCTGAGAGGTGTGCATCAGATTGAGGTTTGCCTTTGATCATGATGTTTTTGCAGTTATATGTCCTCCTATATATGACCTATGCATGAGTGCAATACTGTTATGTTTAGTATGTGTTTTTATGTTTGTTTGTTTTTTATGGTGCACGCTTTTCATTTCTTCTGGACTATTAAGGCAGCAATAGACCTAACGTTACTTATGCAGTTCCCGAGTCCAAGACAAATTTCCCTATGGGGACAATACAGTATATCTTATCATACTTAAAACTGTCAGCAACTTTTACAAGAAAACACAATTTAAAGTTGAGTTAAAGCTGGTAAATCTGACATTACTGTTCCACTATGACCTGTTAATAATGTTCAGTAGTACACATATTTAGGCTTTGACTTTTCAGCAGTGGTGGAATATAACTAAGTATTTAACTCAAGAATTGAGCTTAAGTACAGTTTTGAGGTGCTTGTACTTTACTTAAGTATTTCCATTTAATAAGATAGGATAGATTTTATTGTCCTGAAAGAAATTTACCTGGGACACATGCGGTACCTGCTGTTAAAAGATACTAAACAGTTATACATACAGTTCCTACATCTGTACAGTCCATACACAGAGCTGTAGCTGTTCACAACTCCATGCACACTCAGTACCTACAGTACAGTTTTACATAGTCATCATAAAAATACATGGTTATGTTAAAAAATAAATAAGTAAATAAATGTACATATATACAGTACAGGCCAAAAGTTTGGACACACCTTCTCATTCAATGCGTTTTCTTTATTTTCATGACTATTTACATTGTAGATTCTCACTGAAGGCATCAAAACTATGAATGAACACATGTGGAGTTATGTACTTAACAAAAAAAGGTGAAATAACTGAAAACATGTTTTATATTCTAGTTTCTTCAAAATAGCCACCCTTTGCTCTGATTACTGCTTTGCACACTCTTGGCATTCTCTTGATGAGCTTCAAGAGGTAGTCACCTGAAATGGTTTTCCAACAGTCTTGAAGGAGTTCCCAGAGGTGTTTAGCACTTGTTGGCCCCTTTGCCTTCACTCTGCGGTCCAGCTCACCCCAAACCATCTCGATTGGGTTCAGGTCCGGTGACTGTGGAGGCCAGGTCATCTGCCGCAGCACTCCATCACTCTCCTTCTTGGTCAAATAGCCCTTACACAGCCTGGAGGTGTGTTTGGGGTCATTGTCCTGTTGAAAAATAAATGATCGTCCAACTAAACGCAAACCGGATGGGATGGCATGTCGCTGCAGGATGCTGTGGTAGCCATGCTGGTTCAGTGTGCCTTCAATTTTGAATAAATCCCCAACAGTGTCACCAGCAAAACACCCCCACACCATCACACCTCCTCCTCCATGCTTCACAGTGGGAACCAGGCATGTGGAATCCATCCGTTCACCTTTTCTGCGTCTCACAAAGACACGGCGGTTGGAACCAAAGATCTCAAATTTGGACTCATCAGACCAAAGCACAGATTTCCACTGGTCTAATGTCCATTCCTTGTGTTTCTTGGCCCAAACAAATCTCTTCTGCTTGTTGCCTCTCCTTAGCAGTGGTTTCCTAGCAGCTATTTGACCATGAAGGCCTGATTGGCGCAGTCTCCTCTTAACAGTTGTTCTAGAGATGGGTCTGCTGCTAGAACTCTGTGTGGTATTCATCTGGTCTCTGATCTGAGCTGCTGTTAACTTGCGATTTCTGAGGCTGGTGACTCGGATGAACTTATCCTCAGAAGCAGAGGTGACTCTTGGTCTTCCTTTCCTGGGTCGGTCCTCATGTGTGCCAGTTTTGTTGTAGCGCTTGATGGTTTTTGCGACTCCACTTGGGGACACATTTAAAGTTTTTGCAATTTTCCGGACTGATTGACCTTCATTTCTTAAAGTAATGATGGCCACTCGTTTTTCTTTAGTTAGCTGATTGGTTCTTGCCATAATATGAATTTTAACAGTTGTCCAATAGGGCTGTCGGCTGTGTATTAACCTGACTTGTGCACAACACAACTGATGGTCCCAACCCCATTGATAAAGCAAGAAATTCCACTAATTAACCCTGATAAGGCACACCTGTGAAGTGGAAACCATTTCAGGTGACTACCTCTTGAAGCTCATCGAGAGAATGCCAAGAGTGTGCAAAGCAGTAATCAGAGCAAAGTGTGGCTATTTTGAAGAAACTAGAATATAAAACATGTTTTCAGTTATTCCACCTTTTTTTGTTAAGTACATAACTCCACATGTGTTCATTCATAGTTTTGATGCCTTCAGTGAGAAACTACAATGTAAATAGTCATGAAAATAAAGAAAACGCATTGAATGAGAAGGTGTGTCCAAACTTTTGGCCTGTACTGTACACATAGACATACACACATATATACTTACATTACATACCTACACATACACAATGTATGGTTAAGAAACAGTTAGCTTCCCATTTAAGGTTTTAATGGACAAAGGGACAAAAGAGTTTTTAAGGTGGTCAGGCTGCACTGGGGGACTCTAAAGTGTCTGCCTTAGGGGAGACTGTGGTACTCCTGATGGAGGACATGGGTGGGGTCTGAGATGCTACTTTATACTTCTATTCCACTACATCTCATAGGTAAATGTTGTACTATTTAAGTTATATATTTAAAACAAAACTATACTTGCATTGGTATCTGTACACACATTTATCTTCACTTCCATTTATATTATGCACAGCAAGTTCATTACTCTTACACTTTAATTTAATCACCTTACATTGCAGTACCTGCGCTGTCATCCACCAACATTTGCACTACCATCATGAGCATATGCTGTAGTCATGTGTTTTTATTCTTATGTTTTTATTCTTACACTTGTATTCTCTATCCCTGTGTGTATCTGTGTTTTGTATGTGTTGTGTAATAACCTACTGTGTGCCTTAATTTCCCTCAGGATTAATGAAATATCTATTTATCTATGTATTAAGTTAGGTTGGGCCATTCTACATAACGGGTACTTTTACCTTTGGTACTTTAAGTATAGCTTGATGCTTGTGCTTTTACTTTTTTTTTTAAAAAAAAAAAGAAAATGCCTGCAGGACTTGTAACAGAGTATTTTTTTACACTGCAGTATTGCTACTTTTACTCAGCCTAAGTAAAAGATCTCAGTACTTCTTCCACCACTACTCGTCATTTGCAACTCCTGCCGACGGTGTCCTCATTTGCACTAAGGTGTATTAGTTTGTCCGATAATACGTGAAGGCAGCACAAAATGCTGAGCAGCCGCGCCCTCTCCTGCAAAGCCACGTAGCACAGGTAACTGCAGCCATCTGTTCACCTGCTGGGAAGTAGCGCTCCAGTAAAATATAGGTGGGTTTAAACATATCTGCTGCATCATGGGTGATTCAGAGCTCACAGTCTTTGTTTGTAGATATGACAGAAACTACATAAAACATCACATAGGGAAATATTTGATTAATGTTTTATTTGTTTTAATGTGCTAATATTTAAAATATATAATGAAATTACTTTGAAGTTTTGCACAAATATGAGTGGGAAACCTTGCTCTTATTAGAAAAGGTCATGAGTATAGAAATGATGCAAGCTTTACTTTATCATATCACCAGATTTCACTTTGATTAGCCTATGAGAGGATCTGGAGCAGAGCCTCACACACTGTGTCCCAACACTGTCAGAGAGGGACACTAATGTTGTTCTGGTGGGGTTTCAGTGGCTGTCTTTGAACACTTGAAGTTGTGTCTTATTGTCCAGAGCTGAAAAGAGGGACAATCACGTGGGGGTAGAAATGTGGTTAGTGTGACTGGTACTCAAAAGAGGTCACGTAAAGGACACTGTTTGATGTTGGCAGTTTGGGGGATTTTTTCATCTCCATAAACACCCCAAACATCCCATATAATTCAGTGTGTGAGTGTGTTTATCTTTGATTGTGTTATATGTTGTTTTAATAACTGTTAACCAAATGAGAGTGAACAGAAACTCACCAAATTTGTAGAAAGTCATGCTTAACCTACTTAAATCAAATTACTTAAAATCTGATTTAGGTGTGTCTGCCCTACATAGACACTCAGTAACAACACCACCACTCTCCACATTACTATCAGGATAAGCCTTGGAATGAACAGATGATGGATCATGTAGGCCTCGATCTCTTATCCTCCTGTGAAAATACCAGAGTAAGTCCAAATGCAGACTCATGTTTCGGCAGTAGCGTAATCCTGCTGGTGGGTGGGGTAGGATCTGTGAACAGGATGAGCTTCCAGCCGCTGACATGTTTGGCACTGCTGTATGCAGCCATTTATCTGTTATAGGCAATCATCACTGTGTCCTCTTTAGACTTGATTTACAATCATGAAAGAAGGTTTGTGACCTTTCTGACCATGTATTTGGCCAGTTCCCCACATAGTAGCCCAAGCAATACACACAACAGCCAGTTTGTTCCAAAAACTGTAAATTTAATAAAACACTGCACGATACTGTCTATTGATTGTTATAGAGACAGAGAAGCTAGTTTTACATGCATTATTGTTGGAGGTAATACAGCATATAGCTAAACTTGAGCAGCATGTACTCTACAATGAAATCATCATGCATGGAGACACTTCTCCAGGAAGCGCTGGGAAATCCTGCTGTGCGGAGGAGTGTCTGAACCCTGCTTCGGCCCAGATAGGCAACAGAAAACTGATGGGATGGATTAACATATTTATATTGAACTGAATTATGATACACCATTAAAATATAAAGCTCAAAAAAACTAGTCTTTTAAACTGCAGTCTCCATATCATATGCTGTGTGAACATACTGCTGTTTGTTTCATTAAAGTGTTGCAAGTAGAAAAGATGATGACTTTTGTAAAGAAAAAAAGAAACTAGTTATCAGGTTGGCAGTACTGTTTGCACCACCTCAACCTTGATAAGGCCTTGGCCAGCCAGTGTAACCGTTGTAGGTCATTTAGAGGTTATCACTGCTCTATTGTAAAACATCAAAGTGAACTATCAGTGATCTTTTTTCTTTTCCTCCTGATACTGTAGCGCCATTTAATGAATCTCTAAGCAGACAGACTGAATGGCTTTTAATACGAGCCTTTTAATATGGAAAATAATCTTTGAATGAACCATGTCGGATATACGCACAATAAGTGTTTGCAGTGGATTTGCCTGAGCAACTGTGGCCCAGTAGCTTTTCTAGTAGGGGAGATTGGGGTCAAGTTGGACAGTGCCTCAACAATGCCTATGCCATTCATTACACTGATACTAACCATTTTTACTTTCATCCTCAAAGTGGAGACCTTCTGACTATTCCTCATAATTTATTCACAGTTTTAAAATCTACGTTCTTTCTTCTACCATGCAGTTTTTAGTTACGCCACAAACAAAAAAACATATTCTTGGAAAGCAGATTTCCTGGCCCATTAGTTGATCCTAGTGTTAGCTGCCTAATATTTTGTTGATAGGTAGCACAGGAGTCCAAAGTGTGTCTGCTCTCCCTGGGATGGTTAGGACAGTAAAGGGGCAGCTGAAAGGTATCGTTTATTGTTTCTGCTTAGTTACAAATCAGCAAAAAGTAGGACAAGAAACAAGACAAAGGCTTTTGCTATCTGAATAAGACCTACTATAAAGTCATTACGTGAATATTTACTCCATGAGCTTCAAACAGGCCTATATTTCAACCCCTGAGCATATTCTATGCAGAGTTCAACTATATAACTTCATTTAACTCTCAAGTTGTTGCTTTTGACTTTTATTTTAGTCTCTTTTTTTCTGAAATGAAACAAAATCAATAGTATACATAAACCCATAAGCTATCTGTTGTGACTGAAATCGTGATTTAAAGTCCTTGTTCAGTATCCGTAAAAGGAAACATTTCTGAGGTTGTGCATCACTGTCTGTTCAATAGCACCAACCTAGAAAGTGAAGGTGTCAGTGAATCGTATGATTTTGGGTTTATATGTTTGTTTGACTGAGGGATCCCCGTAGTTGATCGTTGTGTACTTTGGTTTCTGTTTTGGATTGCCTCTCTCAGGTTGACTCTTTGACACTGTTTGAGCAGACGTCTTGCTGTCTTCAAATGCAGAGTTACTGACACTGTCTTCAGGAAGTCTGAAACTTTGAGGAGTGCTCGTATTGTTTATGTCCACTGGTGTTATTTCTTCTCTTCCCTCCCCAGCCTCATTGTCTTTTTCATGTTGTATACCCTCTGTTGTTGTCTTTTGTGTTATCATATGAAGGGTTTGTTCTTTCATGTCACTGGGAGGACATAGGTTAATCCCTACTGTCACCAATTCATTGTTAAAAGCAGTCACAGAAGTAGCAGAGTGCAGTGGTGGCACTGGAACCAAAGGAGTTACAGTTTTTGGGCGGGATGCTGGCACACTAGTATTGTTTATATCCACTGGTGTCATTTTTTCCCTTCCCTCCCCAGCCTCCCCATCTTTTCCATGTGGTTTACCCTCTGTTGGTGTCTTTTGAGTTATCATATGAAGGGTTTGTACCTTCATGTCATGAGGATGACATAGGTTATCCCCTACTGTCACCAATTCATTGTTAAAAGCAGTCACAGACGTAGCAGAGTGCAGTGGTGGCACTGGAACCAAAGGAGTTACAGTTTTTGGGTGGGATGCTGGCACACTAGTATTGTTTATATCCACTGGTGTCATTTCTTCCCTTCTCTCCCCAGCCTCCCCGTCTTTTCCATGCGGTTTACCCTCTGTTGGTGTCTTTTGTGTTATCATATGAAGGGTTTGTACCCTCATGTCATTGAAAGGGCATAGGCTAATCCCTACTGTTGCCAATCCAGTGTTAAAAGCAGTATCAGAGTGTGGTGGTGGCACCAGAACCAAAGGTGTTGTAGTTTTTGGGTAAGGTGCTGGCACACTAGCATTCTTTATATCCTTTGGTGTGATTTCTTCTCTTCCCTCTCCAGCCTTCACGTCTTTCTCATGTGGTTTACCCTCTGTTGGTTCCTCTTGCTTTATAATATGAAGGGTTTGTACCTTCATGTCATTAGGAGGACATAGGTTAATTCCCGCTGTCGCCAATCCTGTGATAGAAGTATCAGAATGCGCTGGTGGTGGCGTTGGAACCAAAGGAGTAATAGTTTCTGGGTGAAATGCTGATTGAGGGGAAGAATCATCATCATCATCGTGTTGATTATTAAATCTGTAAACACATGGGATGACGTACTTGGCAAACCCTCTTTGAATGGATGGACGTCCCACTGCTCCATTCTCCACATGGTCGTGACCTGTATAAGTAGAGAGTCCCTCAATTTTGGGCTTTAAAGGGCATCTCCCTTCAGCTGCTGTGGTGGAAGGGTCACCTAGGACTCTATGAGGAACTTCTGTCGTCAAGTTAGGTATCTCTTCCAAGTGTGAGCTCTCTGATGGCTCCACAGAATATAGTTTAGGAGAGGAATCTACACACATGGACCACACAGGAGGGCAGGTCATGATGGTCGCCACATGCCACTTCACTTGGGTTTCTACATGTGGAAAAAGCCTGTAAGGCTCTGGGAGTGACCTCTCTGTGACAGATGTTAAACAGAACAGCTCTAGATGTCCGTATTTTAACTTGTTGGTGGTAGCAGTTTCTTCGACTGGACTCTGAATGTCACCACATTCCTGTGACCTTCTGCTCTCAGCATCATTATAAGCTTGATCTTTATGGTTTAATGAGCAGTGACCTTCAGAGTTTTGATCTGAGTAGTGGTCCTCCATTTGCCTCATTTGATGTCCTTTCAAATTAAGTTTTTCTTTCAGGTTTACTTTTGTTAAAATGTCTACTGCTTGCTCTGGTTTTTGTTCATGCCCATTTGTAGTTTGATTTCCTTCCAACTTCTGTAAAACAGATTTTCCTTTTGTTTGCTTGTGTTGGTTTTGTTTGTGGACAGTTCCATCCAGTGCCTGTTGGTGCCATCTTTCATGACAAGCCACCCTCTGTTTTATATTACTTTTCAACCTGACTCCTCCAGAAGGCTTTTCCCTTGAACTTTTTAAGTCACTTCCCTTACATACAGTGGCCACAGACTCAAACCTCTCCATCAAGGACGACAGGAGAATCCCTCTTTTGATGCCTCTTGGATTGATTGGTTGTTTCCCCGGCATATTCTCTCCCTTTCCTTTTTGCTCAGCCACGGCAAACTTGGCTACAATATCTTTCACACTGCCCCCTGTCTTCAGTCCTTGTTCTTTTCTAGTCCGGTTCTTCTTGTGAATGTCAAGCTCACTGTCTTGGCATTGGCTCAGTTTACCTGCCCCTCCTCTGCTGGAGGACAAACTTCCTACCTCCCTTTGGTTGGTGATGGGAGGTTTGGGTGTGGACCGTATGAATTTGGACTGGAGAAGCTGGAATGTGGTAAGACGCCGCTGTATTAAGCCTCCTGCTTTTTGTTCTCCTCCACACCTGCTTGGCAATTTGTTGGAACTGGTCTCAGCAGTCTTCCCCTGGGTGTTTTTATGCTCTGCAGGGAGCTGAACGATAGTACAACTTGTCTGAGTCTGAGTCTGAGTCTGCTTCACTGAAGCCTCAACTCTCTGATCAGGCCAAACTGTGTTTCTTTCAACCACAATATCCGACCCTGTCTTCTCTGGCTTTCTGTTTCTGGCGGTCAGCTTGGGCAGCTCCTGTGTCAGGTAATGCAGGAGCATCTCCAGAATCCCTCGCAGCACCGGGCGGCAGTTGCGGTCTCTAACCAACTTTCTCAGCTTTCTGGCATCAGGGCTGATAGTTGTTTTCCGAGAATCTGGTCTATGGAGAATAGAGGACATGCAATCAGGACATTAATCCCTGTAGCCATCTGCAGATAGGCATACCTGAATAGTAATGGATATTGACAGCAGAGTTGAAGGATGATTGCCAAAACATTAGATTTACTGTTGCATAAAAATAGTGGCAGTACTGAATGTATAACTGTGAGAAGATCCAGCCCTGTCTCATAGAAATATGTGAAATGGACACAACTTCTTAACAACACGTTACATGGTGGCGAGCACCAGGGCTGGGCAGTATATCAATATTATACTGATACTGTGATATGAGACTAGATGTCGTCTAAGATTTTGGATATCATAATGTTGCACGTGTTGTTTTTCCTGCAGCAAACTAAAGTGATGCAACTTTCTGAACTTATCAGGCTGTTCTTTTATTAACCTTTACTCCATCAGTCATTATGTCCACATCACTGGTAGTTATTTATTAAAAATCTCATCATGCAAATATTTTGTGAATGCACTAATAGTCACTCCTACAATATTGTTGCAATATCGATGTCTAGGTATATGGTCAAAAATATTGTGATATTTGATTTTCTCCATATTGCCCAACCTGAGTGGACACAAAATATGTTAAAACTACATGCTGGCAACATGAAAACAATGCCCGTGCAAAGTCATAGTGGGCACACGAATTAAGTGTGAAGAGCGAGACAGTCCATATAGGGTGGGTTGGATGGGAGGTCAATGGGTCAAACCAACATCAATTTTCAACCAGGAGACTGCTGTAGTGTCTTGTAAGTATTTTTTTTTTTTAACCAAAACTACGATCTTTTCCTAAAATCAACCAAGTTTGTTCCCTAAACCTAACCAAACTGCAAATGTTTCACTATGAAACTACAATCATTCATAACAGATTTTGCATTGATATTGTTTTTGTGCTGCCAGCACATAATTTTAACACATTTCAAGCCCACCACTAGATAATGCATTAATAAGGGGTCGTGTCCATTTCACATATTTCTGTGACACTGTGTTGGGAGATCATGCCATTATATGTATATATATGGATGGTCACTAATTACTAATACTGTCAGTATTATATGTGAATACAGCATTTCCCAGAGGTAAAAAATGTGCAGTAGTATTTGTTTCAATTGATAATGTGCAGTCTGCACTTGTAACGTCATTGCCACTGAGACCTTCAAGAGAACTAAATATCATTTCATAATCTGTACCCAAACTCTGGAGTATCTTTTTCATGTTCTTGCACTGTTGCATATGTTTCTTCTTACTATTAATGTACTATTCTGAGTATGTAGATAGACAGCACATTTATATTTAAAGAAGTTATAGTGATACAAAAAAAGAAATACTCTTTCAAAAAACTGATAGCATCATCATGGATAATAATTTGGGGATAACTTGCACACCTGTTACAGCAGAAATGGAGGGTTGTCCTGTTGAGTTCAAATCTCTTTTAACCCATGTAAGTCTATCCCTGGGGAAAAAAGCATCACTGAACTGGAGAGGAATTAGTTTTTGGAGCATAGTGAATTTGGTCTGTCACAGTGACCATATAAAGCTAGCTGCTGTTACTCTCCAAAGACCTTTTCTCTCTTTTACTTGGTATTCTTCTACCTGAGGGATATCAGAGTCAATAAGCATTACTTTAACTTGAACTGGCTACACCAGAAGTCATCCAACCCGTGCAGCAAAGTAGAAGAGATCAAGTGTTCAGACTGAAAGTGTTCCAGCAGAGTTAACTTGTTACAGGCGATTAGTTTGGCGGGTTGCAGAGAAGGTTGTGTAGCAAGAAGAGGAAATCTGGAAAAATTAAGAGAGCAGAAAAGCTGTCCGTCCAAATAAATATTGTCGTTAAGATAAAGAGAGACAGGCACTTCATGCGTGATATATATGAGTCCATTTTAATGTTCATATATTAATAGTCACCATGTAATGGTGGTTTTACAATATAATACACTGATACCTGATAAGAGCATCACAGTGCAAATAATAACTGATCACAGTAGGAGATAAAATGATTACTATTCAACTCAATCATGATATGCTTTAAAAGTTAAAATTCAAAATGTCCACCACATGTTACATGCATTAAAAGGCCAAGATAGATCTAGATTAAAAACTATTTAAACTTACTGTGGAGACTTATCTTAAAATCAGTTAGGCCTTATCAAAAGTTTGAACAATTAGATACTCTATGACACAACATCAGCATGTGCTTCATGTTAATACAGGTTAGCTTCAGAGAAGGAAAAGGGCAGAGAAGGAAACTGTCTTCTGTTTGCTACATTTGAGAAGTTAACTAGTTTTCTCAGTTAAAATAGAAGTTATAAATGTCGAAAGTCAAACCGAAGTTCTGTCATATAATATTAGGTGGAGTAATAGAGACAAGTTGTTCCTCCCTGCCACCAACAGAGCAGGAAATTTATGCAAACTGACTGCAGGTGTAGCTCCTGAGGAAAGCACTCATGACAGAAAAAGGTTGAAACTCAATGCCCTAAATGGTCTCCCTTTTGACGTTCCCCTGCCTCACACCTACAGTGACAGGTGCTTCAATTTTTCCAATTGTGTGCAGAAACATCAAGGAGAGGAAGGCAAGAAACATGAGCAGAGGAGAGGATGCCACTTAAGACTACTGAGATGCAACCAAAGAGGACTAGAGGGTAGTGAGGGGCAAAGGGAAGCAGTTTGACAGTCATGTGCAGTTCCTCTGATAGCCAGTAGGGTTCAGGCCAGTGAAGAGCAGGATTACTTGTCTATGCACTTCTCTGCAGATGCTGCATTGTACAGCTTCATTCCCAGCTCCTCCAGATGCTCTCTCTTGTCCAAATCCTGGTACAGGCCTTGGGGAACTTGACTCAGGCCGTGCATGAGGCCATACAAACAGCCTGCAATCAGGCCTGTGGCTTCACTCTCACCTACAAAAGAACATTTTCATAGATTAGCAGACAGTGTGTTTTATCCATGTGTGTTTTAAAATGTCTTGCAGGTCCTCACCTCCATGGAACATGGCTCGTTTACACAGCTCCGCCCAGTCACTCCCTGCCCCCAGAAGGGCATCATAAGCTATCATGGGGGCGTCATGACCTCTGTGGCCCGCAAGCCCCTCTGAGCTCCAGCGCTTGTACATCTGTATGGACAACAGAGTAACAGCAGCACATTGTTCCTGTTAGGGGCTCTGTTCTTCATGTGTGTATATATATATAC
The DNA here is from genome assembly GCF_041903045.1 of Epinephelus lanceolatus. Classification (NCBI taxonomy): domain Eukaryota; kingdom Metazoa; phylum Chordata; class Actinopteri; order Perciformes; family Serranidae; genus Epinephelus; species Epinephelus lanceolatus. The sequence continues at coordinate 16,166,276 of NC_135735.1, forward strand.
TAAGCATGATTTACCTTGTCTGTCTCCTCAGCATCATAGCGATCAGGGAACGAAGGTTTGTTCTGTCCTTCATTCTCTATCTCTCTCTCCTCTAGGTAGAATTGCCACTTGGCCTCAAAGTAGAACCAGTTTTCCTGATACTCTGCATAGAAATTCACAATGACATGCAGAACTCAGAAAATTAATATATATACTGACAAACGGATTGACATTACCTTTTTTCTGTGTTTTTAACAAACAAAGTTTAAAGGGAAAGTTCAACCAAAAATCAAAAATGCAATTTCTCCTCTTACCTGCAGTGCTATTATATGAATCTAGATTGTTTTGGTGTGAGTTGGTGAGTGTTTGAGATATTGTACTCAGCTTGTGGTACTCAAAACGCCAAAGAAAATATACAGTTGAAAAACTCAACAGCAATGTCTCTTTCCAGAAGTCAAGAGCAAGTTACTCAAGATAATCCAAAGATCTAGTTGTTTTCATGCAGGAACTATTTTCTTCCTACGTAACAACACCCACCAACTGTATCACAGAAGGAAGCGTGCATCTACTCATACTGTAGAAGTCAAGAGCCAGTTACTCAAGATAATCCAAAGATCTAGTTGTTTTCATGCAGGGACTTTTTTTCTTCCTATGTAATGACACCCGCAAACCGTATCGCAGAAGGAAGCGTGCATCTGTTCATAGAAGTCAAGAGCCAGTTACTCAAGATAATCCAAAGATCTAGTTGTTTTCATGCAGGGACTATTTTCTTCCTACCCAACAACACCCACCAACCGTATCGCAGAAGGAAGCATGCATCTACTCATAGAAGTCAAGAGCCAGTTACTCAAGATAATCCAAAGATCTAGTTGTTTTCATGCAGGGACTTTTTTTCTTCCTATGTAATGACACCCGCCAACCGTATTGCAGAAGGAAGCGTGCATCTGTTCATAGAAGTCAAGAGCCAGTTACTCAAGATAATCCAGATCTAGTTGTTTTCATGCAGGGACTTTTTTCTTCCCATGTAACAACACCCGCCAACTGTATCGCAGAAAGAAGCGTGCATCTACTCATAGACAAGAGGCTTGTGACTGAACGAGATGTAAACGTAAATGGCGTCCTCCTTAGCTGAGCTCTAACAGTAGATGCACGCTTCCTTCTGCGCAATAATACAGTTGGCGGGTGGAGCTCATTAGAAAGAAAATAGTTTCTTCATGAAACTGCTCACAACAAGGTCTGTGAATTATCTTGAGTAACTGTGATTTTTGATTTTGGGGTGAACCATCCCTTTAAGTTTGAACTGACCTAAATTAATCAGCTGTAAAATAAGCAGCCTCTTGCACAAACACAATCTAACCTGCCATGTGTCGTATGGTCTTCCTGCAGTACTCCTCAGCTCGAGGGATGACCTTCATGAGCTCGCGGCCCCAGGACACAAGAGGTTTCCCCTGGATCGCGTAGGATGCAAACAGTGCCGTTGTCATGGCGCCTAAGAAGCCTGAAACCAAGAGTGACACCACAAGTCCCTACACCAGTTGTGTCTACTGACATCTCAAAGTCACCAATCGAGTAAGTATTGAATCAAGAGGTGGTTAACAGTTGATCATCAGCACAATCATCACCCTCCAGATTTGTTTTCATAGGTTAGAAACTGTCACCTGTGGGGTGGTTGTGGGTCATTCTCCCAGTCTCAATGCTGACCTCCACCAGGCTGTCTAGTCTGTCAGGTTGCCAGTATCTCATACCCACACACATGGCCTTGGCAGCCGCCCCAAACCCAGACCCTGGAGACATGCACACATCCAGACGCATATGTTAATATACTGTAGTTATGTTGAACATTAAAAAAAGACATCATCTAAAATCTCCATTGACCTTTTTCATTGAAGGGTGTATGCCAGGCAAGCAGGAAGTTGTGAGGTTTGAGGTGAAGACAGCCCTCCACTGTGGCAGGATCAGGGGCTCTGCCCTGGAGGGACACCATGGCTTCAACATAGAGACGCACCAGCTCCCGGTACAGATCCTCCAGACACCAGTAATCTGGACACACACACACACACACACACACACACACACACACACACACATACATACACAGTGACTTAGAGTCATTCATGATTGGCATGCAAAGCAAGATGAGTGGTGCTGCAGTGGGCTAAGTTTAGCCTCAGCCTGCCACACCACAGATTAGGACAAGCATGCCTGTGAAGTGAGTGGAGTCACTTCCACACCATGAGGTCAACTGGGATCCACGAGCCATGCGGTTAGAATTTGTTTATGGGTGTACTGTATGTGTGTGTGTGTGTGTGTGTGTGTGTGTGCATGTGTGTGCATGTGTGTGAGAGAGAGAGAGAGAAAGGGAGACTTTGTTGACAAAGAAGCATGGCCTCTAATTTAGTGATAAAGGATTTTGATGACAGACAGGGACTTTCATCCTCTTGACTGGACTCTGGTTTAGATTCTGTTAAGCACAGAGGATAACTGAGGACAGGCCTGAACTTCTGGTTTAAAGGTCCAGTGGGTGGGATTTAGGGGGATATATTGGCAGAAATAGAATAGAATATAAGTATATTATAAGTATAATCACCTGAAAGTGAGAATGCTCATTGTCAGTGTCCACCATGTTGCACTGCCATGTTTCTACATTAGCCCAGAAGGGACAAATCAAACACTAGCTCTAGATAGGGCCATTCGCATTTTGATGTCATCAGCCCCTCCGTGACAAGCAGCATTAGAAAAACATTGAATTTTTATTTGTTAATCTGCTTTAGTTTGTGTTTTTACCGGTTTATACCACTGCTTATGTTTGTTTTGGAGCGGAAGAGACCACTATGGATAATCTGACTCCCTGTAAAACCTCCTGAATGTCTGGATCGGGTCAGGTCCTCCACTAATTCTAAAGATTAGCGGTTTGAACCTCGGCTCCTCCAGCCTGCATGTTGAAGTTTCCTTGAACAAGATACTGAACCCCAAATTGTTCCTGGTGGCTGTTCCATCGGTGTGGTGAGTGTGTTAAAAAACCGAGTAGCAGGTAGCACCTTGTATGGTAGCCTCTGCCACCAGTGTGTGAATGTGTGTGTGAATGGGTGAATGTGACTCGTAGTTTAAAAAACGCTTGGAGTGGTCAGAATACTAAAGAGGTTTGTTTTGGAGAGGAAGAGACCTCTGCGGATAATTTAGCTCCTGGTTAAAACCTCCTGAACAATACACACTAAAGGAATTCTAACAGGGAGAAGTTTCAGCTGGTTGCCATCCTCACCACTAGATGGCACACTGAACCTTTAATTTAAGTTATTCATGTTCTGCTTCAGATAAGAATGAATAGCAGTTGGCCTGTTTCTGTTGTAATATTTGCTTTTACACAACGTAATTCTGTATAGTGTTTTTAAAAAAAAAGACAAAACCACCACTCTCATCCATCTATTCTCTTCCATAAGTTCTTTTGTTTTTGGCTGGCGGGTGCAGGCATACTGAATTGTGGCTAAATAGGGCTTCCTAATCTCAATAGATGTCATCGTCATTTCACAGGCCTGCTGTCATTGGCTTTGAACCGCGTCTGCAGCCAAACATGACACCGGTAGATTATGGAGGAGTCTGACCTGCTATTGTTCAGTAAAGGGGAGCCGAGGATCAGCTTTTCCAAAGTAGTCTATTTTGGACTTTTCTGTCCTGGTAACTCCTGGCCACCCTGCGAGGGGTTGAGATAGCATGGCAGTGATTTGCAGTTAGGCTTCTACTTTGTCTTTGATGACCAGTTGCAGGGATGGATCATGGTATGTCAGCAGGTTTTGTCACTGGGACACAGTCTGCCAGTTAGTGATTAGCAGCTTCCATTGAGTGTATAGAAGACGCTATTCTGGTCTTTCTAAATGTAGAGCTCAGCTGGACAGGTCAAATGTTGTCTCTGTATTTTATGGACATATTAGGTTGTGTATGTATTTTTAATAAAGAAAGAATTAAAGATTTTAGTGCTGTTTAAAGGTAGATGCGATTCGATATTTATATTTAACAGTTCAAAATATAAGAGAGAAGCAAACAGTGAGTACCCTGGCTATGGTTTCCGCTCCATTATCTGCCTCTCAGACAATCATAAATCCTCTTTATCTTTTATATTGATATCGATCCTAAACGTACCTGTTATAAGTGCCTCTGCTGTGGTGATGTGCATCAGCGCTGCATCACTCAGGGGCCAGTTATCAGGGTCCAGTTTCAGGGCCCCCAGTCCCCCCAGAGAGGCCAGCTCCTCTTGGATCTTCTTGCCCGAGGTGCAGCCCTCCCAGCGGCCCTTTCTGTAGCCCAAGGCATCACCAACCGCTCCCAGAACCATGGCCGCCTTGAATTTCTCCATAATACTGGGCTCCGCTTACGTTAGCTCTCCCAGCTCAAGAAGATCTTCTCTTCTCTGGATGGTTCCTGGCACAAACTTGTGCCAATATCTCCTTTCAGCTGTAGGTCTTCTTCACCACCTAAGAAGACTCACAGTCACAAATGAAAAACAAAACATCCTGAGGAACTTTAGTCTCACCAGCTCTACCACCACTACGTAACAGCTCTACCACTTCCCCACCCTCAGAGCTCTCGTCTAGTGTCTCATCAGTTGTCTCATACACAGACACGCACTCTCAGTACCAAGGGCGGGCACACACACAAACACACACACACACACAAGAAAGCATCACGCTATCAGCCACAGTTTCTTTGTGTTGGGCGGTGGGAAGTTCAGCTGTGATCAGGTGTCTCCTAAAAAGGCAATCCCCATGGCCCCGAAGCCTAAAAGCTGGACGGCTGTGTGTGGAGTGGTAATGGGAGGGCTGGACACGCTGGAGGAGATGCTAATGTGCTGCTGGGCTGGAGTGCAAGCTCGTCAGCTGGTGCTGGACCTTGTTGACATCCCAGCCGTCCCATGGGAGGAGGTTAAGAATGGAGCATCATCTACACTCCTCAGGGCTGCCTCCTTCTTTATTAAAGCTCAACTCTCTAGTCTTTACCTCGCTATTTTAAAACATCTTTATTAATCACCTCCTGCCCTGACATCAGATAATCTCCTCTCCTATTATGTGCACTGCATCCAAAAGTTGCTGCTTCTTTCACCTTCTTCACCTCACGCCTCGATTTTAACCCTTCTCAGTTATTCCCAACCCTTCATACACCTTTCATTTTTTAATGTATCAGCTGGTGAATGTCGCCATGCACATACTCAGAGTAACAGTAGACAAAGCATTACCAGAGGAGCCAATGATGATGATGATATGCAGCAGGAATGCAACCTGATAAGGGACAACTGTTACCAAGCTGACATTTTACATACACTCTCAAACACACACACACACACACACACACACACACACTGTAGGGCAGAGGTTCTCAGCAGAGATGTTTTTGTCATTATTGCCATTTAGTTTTCATATCTCTGACAGGGTGTCTACAGGCATCAGACACAGAAATTTAAAGCTTTTTAAGATTTTCAGAAAATAAATTTTAACCGAATTTAAAACAGATTTTTTTCTAGACACGTGTGCAGAGGGAGGTTTTATGTAGGAACATGGTTATTAGAGTAAGTTAGGTTAATCTACATTTTGCCAACAGATATGTGCAAGTACAATGTAAAAATACAGAATGAGGTTTAATGGTAGATTTAAAGATTTGTTGAAATGAAATATGATAAATTTCTTGTGGCAATCAAGACCTCACAAATGTCAAATTAAGAAGAATGAATGATTTTAAGGCCTAATATTTATAAAAATGGATGCAAGACATTTTAATACTTTTCAAGGACTTGCAGACACCCTGCTGTTTGAGAGCTTCAGCTTATTCAGAATGCTGCTGCTCAGGTCCTGAACAAAACTGGGAAATATGACCATATTACTCCAGTTCTAAAATCCTTACACCTGCCACTCAGAGAATTAATTTCAAAATCTTGCTGGCTCTGCGCCCAAGTATATCTCCGACATGCTTGTGACACATGAACTTTCTGGGATCCTGAGGATATCTGGGGCCGGCCCACTGATTGTTCCAAGACTCAGAACAAAACATGGAGAAGCAGCGATTTGTTATCATGCAGCACAAACCTGGAATAACCTTCCAGATGATGTTAGACAAGCCCCGACTCTGAACACTTTTAAGTCACAGCTAAAAACTGCCTACTCCATAATGTAATAACTGCAACCTTATTTTTAAACTGAATTTTAAATAATCTTTTTTATCTTTGCACCTTTTATCTGCACTTTTGCTATTTTAAATGGTGATTTTTCAAATTCTAAATCATTTGGTAATTCATTTTACCTTTTATATGTTTCTCTTTGCTCCTTTCTGTACCCTTTATTATGTTTTATATTTATTGCTCTGTAAAGCACTTTGAATTGCCCTGGTGTATGAAATGTGCTACACAAATAAAGCTGCCTTGCCTTGCCATCAGTCAGTGTAAATACTTGCTGACTCTTGGGCCTCCACTGGACAACAACTTCTGCATAGATCATCACAGAGTAGAACAAATCGCACATCATCTGACCTTTAAGTGGTATCATAACATATAACCATTTTCTTTTACAAATAGTGTTAATTCAATTCAAATTCGTTTTTCAAAGGAAGCTCTAAATAAAAACGTTTTTTTTTAAAAATTGTTACTGACAGAGGTGGGACCGAGTGATTAGTTTATAAGTCTCAAGTCTGTAGTCTTTGCACTGAAGTCCCAAGTCCTACACATTGAGTTTTGAGTCTTAAACAAGTCATAATGTGCTCTTCACTGAATGTAATGCCATTTTAACAACAGAGTTGTTAAAATGGCTGGCCCCAAAAAAAAAGACATTGCACTATTGCACTTTCATAGGGTATAGCATTATTAACCAATACCTCAACAGAATGAACTCTCTAAGTTTCTGTCCTGTTTTGTATTTAACTCACCTCATATTGTAAAAGTGTCTGTAACTTTCTCTTCCCATGGTTTGCATGTCTGTGTTGATTTTGTCGAGACAATCTAAGGTAATCAAATTTGTGACTTGAGTCCACTCTGGTTGTTACATTCCGATTTTACACAACTGAAGTTGAAATTGACAATACAGGCCATTGCACATAAGATCGACTTGTATATTTTAGCTGCAGTTTTGAATTTGAGCATTTGACATGTTGTAGTTCACACTGATTTTCAGAAAAATATTAATATTGGGATACTGATTTCAGCACACCACCATCCTGCTGACCGACATTCAACATTATAACAAAACAAACTGCTGTACTTTGTGGACAGACGTACATTTTATACAAGGCCTTTAAAAACAACATGCTTTATTGACAACTTTCTCAAAGAAAACAACATACAATATGCTTCTGTGACAAAACATAATATTCTGTAAATAGCTGTTTTCTTGCTGGCAAAAATAATACTGTTTTGATATGAATGAAAGGCATGATTTTGAAACAGTTGATCAAACATCTGACAAATAAAAATGTACCAAATGTTCCATATTAGCAAACTGAATACTGAAAGATGTCACATTTTCTTTCTCCTGAAACACAGACGATGTCAGATAATCAAGTCAAAAACAATCAGCTGGGAAAAGCTTTCACGCCATCTCTCTGTCCTCGCTGTGATACGTCTGTGCACAACTGAGACAGTCAGAATTTTATATGGGGTATTTCATTCCACCAAAACATATCTTACTTGCTTTGTTTCAAATATGAACAATATGAGACATTTACCAGCTGCTACAGTGACTGTTTTACAGTCATGACGAAGCTGGGCTGCATTCAAGCTGGGACTGAAATCCCATTCTGAGCCGCATCAGTTTCTGAAAGAGACCGGTCACCCCCAAATCAAAAATAAATCTTTTTCCTCTTACCTGTAGTGCTATTTATAAATGTAGATTGTTTTGGTGTGAGATGCCGAGTGTTAGATATCTCCAATATAATGGAACTAGATGGCACTTGACTTGTGGTGCTCATATATATATATATATATATATATATATATATATATATACACAATTGAAAAACTCAACAGCAGTGTCTCTGTATATATACACATTCACACACATCTGAAAAACTCAACAGCAATGTCTCTTTCCAGGAATCATGACCTGGTTACTCAAGATAATCCACAGACCTTGTTGTGAGAAGCTTCATGTAGGAACTATTTTCTTTCTACCGAACTACACCTACCAATTGTATCACCTTGCAGAAGGAAGTGTGCATCTACTCATAGGCAAGAGGCTCGTGTTCGTGACAAAGCGAGATGAGAACATTAATGGCATCCTCCTCAGCTGTGACGTTAGCTAGCTCAGTGGTGCTAGGTGAGCTAGCAGTAGATGCATGCTTCCTTTTGTGTGGTGATATGGGTGTAGTTTGGTAAGAAGAAAACAGCTGCTACATGAAATTGCTCACAACAAGGTCTGTAGATTATCATGAGTATCATACGGTACCGGGTTTTTTTTTCCACTTTGCACACGACAAACCGAGTGCCATCTAGTCCCATTATACTGTAGAGAAGGCAGACATCTCTACGGCTGATATCTCCACCACTCGACCACTCACCAAAATAATCTTGATTGATGAACCGCACTACAGGTAAGAGGAAAAATATGCCATTTTTGATTCTTGGTTGCACTGCCCCTTTAAAGCCTATTTCACTCACACCACCATAGTTAATGTCTGACGTCTGCTTACATAAATATAAGAACTTTAACTCAAGTCTGTCGGCTTGAGGAAAACAAAAGGCAAGTATGTACCCTGTAGTTGAGAAATTTGACGCAGGGAAATAATCCATCCTTATTTAAACACATGGCAAAGTGTTCATCACGGTCATAACAGTAAAACAAGATCAGCGTAGTTAGATGGCAAACTCTGATGTAAGTGCAGGAAGCCACCTACTGCTCACTGTGTCTAGGAGAGGACGACTAGTACCTGAGCTCTACCTTCTGTCGCACTCTTTAGCCAAGAAAGGGGGATGTGTTTAGTGTTTATAATTAAACTGTAAGAGCAACACTAAATTGTGTATTGAGGAAAAGCATTGCACCCCTAGATGGCAGCACAAGTATGTTTTAAAGTGACGTTTTTCTCTGTACGGTACTTGAACATGCCGCCATTGCACTACAGCCGCTAATCCATGAAAAGCAACAGACCAAAACCCCAAACAGTGTAACAAACAGTTAAAATACTCTCAGCTGGGATGTAGATGTTCATTTTAAAAAGTCTAGTTTATATGTAAGTGAACATACTGTCAAGTAAACTGAATAGCTCTGTATGTGTGTACAGTGCTGCCTGATAAAGAAAACCTACAACAGAAAAAGTGTAAATCAGTGCAGTTTGTTGGCAAATCACCTGGATAATAGAAAACAGTCAATGTGCCTGTCCGTCAGTCTCCGTGTGTGTGTGTGTACAGCAGTTCACTGCAAAAATAAGTCAACAGAGTGATGCAGAAGCATTTCAAAAAATGAGGATCCTAAATGCTTCTTATGTACTAATCATGATTATAAATACGATTTCCTGTTTTCTCAGATATACATTTCTGTTCTTCTAAAGCTGAATCTATTGTTTGTTTCCTATAAGTACAGCATTTTACATCTGTAACAACAGTGATTCTGCTGGTGCTGAGCCCGTAAAGCATGCTGCTCTGTCCAACTCTCTGTGTGAATGCAAAATGTGGATCTTTTCGCTGTCGCCCAGCTAACTTCTAATTATCATAAAACCAAATTAAAATATTTAGCATCGTATTGTAGAAGAGGCAATATGTTCAACCCCCGACCCCAAACACACACACATGCACGCACACACACACACACACAACTCTCAGTGTGATTGTTCGAGAGCCACACATTCGCAATCTCAGTGAAAATAATGTAGAGAACTTTTCCCCTTCCTCCTCCTCCTCCTCCTCCACGGCACTGCTTCACACTAGCTGACAAAAACATGCAGGTTTTAACGTACTGTTCCATCCACAATTGACAATGTAAGAGGCCACATCCTACTGCATCTGTAACTTAAATCTCTGCATGTGCTGAAAGTTCACCGCCTCTGTCCCTCCTCACTGTGCCGAGGGTGCAGGTCAGTGAGCCAAGTCCGCAGCAGCAGCAGCAGCAGCAGCAGCAGTTCGAAGCCACACCCGTTGGTGATTTGCCCACGCGTGACGAGTTCAAGGCAACCCATCATTTCCATATTGCAATTACAAAGTCTGTCCTTTCCGGCGAATAACAACAACAACAAAAAAAAACAACACATCATCATCTCTCTCCTGCTGATTCCCCTCCTGCTTTCCTCTCTGAACTGGTCCTCCAGGTCGCTCCTCGGTCAAGGCATCTGATGCTGTTGGAAGAACAATCTTAACGACAAGCTGCAGACAGGCTTTTTGAGAAGAACTCTCTTTTTGGCTCGTTTGTATAAAAATCCTCATTCAAAAAAAGAAGAAGAAAATCGGGAGAAACGCAAACTCCGTCCGCTGCAGGAAGCCGGGACGAGCACTATGTGATGTTGCGCTTACTCGTCACAATCGGCCGAGCAAACTCCACAAAGTCATCTATGAGGACAGGCCACGCCCCTGAGGAGAGAGGAAGAACTGAATATTAGTTACATCTTAATGAAATCTATTACAACGGCTTAGTGGACCAGTTCATCACATGGCATTAACACACACACACACACACACACACAGATCACTTTACAAGGTAGCTTCAATATTTTCAAACCTAGACCACATTTTCCCACATTTTGTGTCTGAGTGACTATTTGGAACAACAACATTTGAAACTGGTCCAGTATTGAGCAAGAAGGCTGTAGCCTGGAGGCAAAACAGGCTGCAGTGTAATGCCTGCAGGCAACTGAACACAGTCAGTGTACTTCTATTAAAAGTGCTTGTTTTCAGTAGATGTGTGTCTCAAATTGTTAAAATAAATGTCTGACAACTTATGGAGAGGATCCCTCCAGAGGTTGACCTTCTTGTTGAAGAGTAAGTTCCTTTGTGTTCAGCCAGAAACAGGCTTGAAATCGCCATCACCAAACCCACCAGACTCCATTTAAATAAAGAGCAATTTTATCATGTATAGAGCCAGCATAGTTTCACATCTAACTGGGTGGATTGGGGGTTTAATTCAAACATACCAGAGTTGTTGATAGTTTAAGCAGTGGAAAGATGAACCAAGACTGTTCTTGTGAGTTTTATTTTGTTTCTGCCAACTTTAAATAACGTTTGTTTTATGACGGTAAAATTAGTGTTTATTCAAATGGGGTTTGGTGGGTTTTACAAAAGTGATTTCTGGGCTCCATAGGGTCCTTTCCAAAATGCTGTCAGACACTTACAATAACAATGTGAGCCTGTCAGTGGCAAAAACAAACACTTTTAATGAACCAAAATTGATGATGCTCAGTTGCCCGGAGGGATTACACTGCAGCCTGTTTCGCCGCTGCCAGCTGTAGCCCTCTTTTTTGAACCAATTTCAAAAATTGTTTTTCAAATTAATCACTTAGACACAAAAACATGGGGCGAAAGGGTCCAGGTTGAAAAGTTACCCTTTAATGCAAGTTGTAAGACATTACTCTGGTGACATTCATCAGGAGGACTAACTGAAATTGTCAGTAATTAAAGTGTATGTGATCAATGAGTGTTCAATGTGGAATCATCCTGCTTGAACCACCTCACCTTCCTCGTCATAGTTGGACATGTCATCTGCGATCATATTGCCGAAGTCCAGGAGGAGGTTCCACGTGTCCTTGGGAATTGAGCGCTTGTGATGCTCCTGAATGCAGCACAGTAACAGGAAAACAGTGGGGAGTTAGGGGCTGGGTATCGTTTAAAACATTATCACACGAGTATCCTTAGAGTAATACTGATACCAATAGTGTACTTCATTTAATACCTTTATTTTTCGTACTTCATTCGATCTCTATCCTGTGAATGGAAGCATTCAGCTGTATAAAATGTCACCACCTCCACTTTGATGGCATCTCTGTATACTGAACAGCCAACTCTGTCAAATACACCACTCTCGACGCAGACTGAACGGGTTGTAGCTGCTGCGGCAGTGAGCCAATCACATGTCACATTAAAAAGAAGGAAAGTTGTGGTGATTGGCTGTGAACATAACTGTACAGATAGGCTTTTTTTCTAGATCTGGGTATGAAAACAATTGAAAAGAGACATAATTTGACTTTTGCGTCTCCACATGTCGTTTGTAAATGAGACAGACACCTGACGGCACCCTGATCCTGCTTCACTGCCAGTGAACAGGGTGACACTCCCCCGACTTCCTTATTATTTTCGATGTTTTTATTGTTAGTAGTAACAATGGTAGGTTCAGTATGAGCATTAGTGTACTCTCTTTTAATTATTATGATTTTTTTTTTTGCTTGTTTGTTTTATTTAGGTATTTTCTTTGCTACACTTTCCTTTAGTTCACCACCTCCATCCTGCCCCTTTTCGCCCCTTTCTTTTTCATCCATCACCTTAGCAACTTCACACCAATCTGACTGTTCAGAGCACAGACACGCACACACACACACACACACACACACACACACACACACACACACACACACACACACGCATACACAAAAATCAGATCAGCACAACACACGGCAACTAACATAACCTTGTTTTCTTATTCCCTGACGAAATTTTGTCAACTGGCCTGTTGTTGTCTTTTGTCTTGCAATGAACATTAAAAACATACAACATTTCAGGGTTTCTATATGTTTTTGTAATTTCCTGCTGACATACACACAAAACAAATAGAAGGGTGAAAACAGGCCAGCAAAAATCTTGTCTCTTACCAGCAGGAAGCGATTCCAGAGATCCAAGAACTTGAAGCGACCTGTGAGAACTAGATTCCAGTAAGCAAGAGCCATGTCGAGGTCTAGGACACAAAGTAGAGAAAGGTTTTTTCAATATACAGACAGTATTTTTTATTCAGATAAAATCTGTAGAAACCTCCATCATGTTTTTTCCTCACACTTACCTAAACCCTTCTGGCCGGGGTTCTTGGCAAAATTAAAGGTAAACTGGTAGAAGTCTTTAAACTTCCCTGTGTCTTTCAGCTCCTGCTCTAGTCTGGGAAGGATCGTCTTTAGTTTTTCAGGACTGTCACAGCTAAAAAACAAAAAAAAAATCCTGCTATAAGTAGGGGCAAAGTGCACAAACAAACTGGTACAATGTGAAGTCTGAGGTCATATTTAACAGAATATACAGTCTGAGATTCAATATTTTCACTCAACACAGTTCCACAAACAACTTTCACAACTGCTTACTATTTAAAATGATGGCACCTTCCCTGATGTGTCTGATAAAATATTGTAGATATCAGTATCAGTTCTGCTCACCCTAGCTCAGCCATGCCATCCAGGAACTCTTTCCTGCTGAACTCGCACTGCGTGGCCGCTCTAAACTTCCATGCCACCACAAGGATGCTCATGCTGGCTGGATCCAGCGTCAGGTCATCACAGAACTGCTGGATCCCATCAATGCCTATCTTGTTCTCATCCTGGGGGTCTGCAACAACAGATGTAAGGAGTGAGCAAAACACTGCCAAAATATAACAGACAAGACAAGCAAACAGTGCGGCTATTAGAGGAACAGGCACATCAGAGACAGGCCACTAGCCCAGCAACTACTCATGTGTGCACACCTGTGTTCTGTGTAACTTAAGATCCAGACGTTCAGGTTTTTACCAGAGGTTGTATTCTTCAGAGGTCTCTTTCTCTCCAAAAACAAAAAGATTTTCTGACAGTATATCCCCCTAAATCCTGCACACTGGGCCTTTAAAATTAGTTTTGAAACACTTACCTTTGTATCTGTTGTAGAGCTGTTCCAGCTTCTTGCGGTCCACTGAGGTTTTCATGGATTCTTTGTAGTAGAGGTCTGGGTTCTGGAAGTAGTTGTCTGTGGCGACTTCTAGTTTCCAGTCATTCTGCGTCAGGCAGTACACGGCTGTCCTCTCCCCTGCCTGCGTGAAGGACATGAACTGCCGAACCTTGTCCTTCTGCGATGACTTCAACTTGTGCTGTAAGACAGGCAGCGACTCTTTGTAAATGCAGGGCTGGAGTAACCTGCTGGCCCGGGCCTACTAAGCCCCCCCCCCCCCAAACACACACGTACACATCCTCAGAATAATACTACCTGACCTTTGTTGAGGGTGTGCACCATGTAAGCAAAGTGAAAATTAAAATTTTTAACGCAGAGCTTCAAGGTTGTGTTAAAATGCAGACACCCTCACCATTTCAGCATATTACCAAAACAAATGATCAAAGTTGCAACGGGATCCCTGAGGGTCTGGACCCCTGAGACAGGTGCCTATGTTGCCAGGGTGGTAATCCAGTTTGGGGTAAAATGAGATGCAGAGACATGCATGTGAAGCTGGGGCTGCATTTCAGCATAACACAGAAGACACACTTGGATGAGCATGCATGAATTTGACTTCCACTGAAACCTCATGGCTGGAAACTACTTAATGTGTATATAAACATCGTTGGATGTGGATTATACTTAAATAACACGTGCCACATGATAAAATCTGGTGCATACATTAAAAAAAAGTATGGTAAAAAAGTAAGAGTCACATCATGCGTGTAAAAGCCTGTATGTTAGTATGAGTGCACAAAGGTTAACACTGTTACTTCCAAATGCACCACCACAAGGTCCCGTTAGTTTACACAAATATACCTCCTCGTGCTCATTTAATCTAGACGGTCATCGGGAGGATTGCACGTCTTTTGCAGAGCTGCAGACCTGACCCACCCGATGATCAAACAGCAAATTCACCGTGACAGGCCAGTGTTTGGTGACCCAGTTTCCCCGGGAAGGGGGACGTTTGATCCTGCAGGCTGTCTCTCCTGACCCGGGGCAGCAGCACCACAGGCGAGTTACCAAAAAGGGAAAGGTACGTACAGCAAGTGCGGGACTCCGAGCTCAAAATACCAACAACTGACCTTCCATTTCCCTCATATTCCCGACACACATCACCCTGGCAATGCGACACTTGGCCGAGGACACCCCGATCCCCCGTATCGGTGTGTCCCCTTAACGGCAGTGACAGCCGTTACCGGCTTTTGGACTTGTTTAACGGAGCTAAATAAATGCCCCGGTTTCTCATTTTTAATCGTACCTACCATTTTATCACACGCTGTTTTGGCCCACTTGATATCCAATTACCTCTGGTGCGCATGCGTGAAAAGAACTGCGCTACCGTTAGGGCGCTGGGTTCATGGGAAATGTAGTTCTGTGGTGCTGAGTCCAACAGGCCGTGTTTTGACACCATTAGCTTAGCTTAATGTCTTTCTTTATTAATAGACAGCTGTTTCGCATTTATTGTTTATCCAATTGCTTCTACTGAAATATATTTAAAGTAAAAGGTCACTTTATGTAACTGTCTTGTTGCCGCCATGTTAAAATACGTTGTGTCGATGAAACTCAGCTTTCAACTTATTTAAACTGCACTGTTATTATTAGTAAAGACATTTTATAATGTCAAGCGACTGTGACGACAAGTTAAAGCATATTTAACCAGGCAACAGCTTTCTGTCACTGATACCAGTGCACTTCACACGGTGGAGCTCGAAAACATAACACCTGGAAAAACTACAACTCCCATCTCGAGGCTGATCGAGATGTTTCGGAAGTAATCTTAAAATTGATCAAAGTTATACAGACGCGATTATATTCAGAAAACAATGCAGCAGTTATTTAATTTTCACTCGCGGTGTATGTTTACGTTATACTGTGACACGTCTTGACGAGCTAACCCCTTAAAAGTTGGTGGTGTTAATGTAGCTATTAGGCTAATGCTAGCAAAGTTGTGTTAGCTTGGTGTCATGGGAGTGTGTGTGGACTGAGCTGGCTGGAGCTGGTCTGACAGCTCTGAGGAATTTGAGGGCTAACTTAGCTTTACTTAGCTTTACAGGGTACAAAACAACTTTATACACACAGCACTGGCACTACTCTAACACGGGTTTCATGAACAGCAGTCGCACCTACCCGGACGAAGTAGCGTTAGCATCCCATTTGGTAGCACGAATAATGTCACCCTCGGTTGGAGGTCGAAGTAAACATGAAGTTAGTCGCCAAGTAGACCGGTGAACGCCTGCATCGACGCTGGCTTCAGCTATGTGGCAGGGGGAGGAGGGGTGTCGGTGGTGGTGGTGCGGTGGTACAACAGCATGATTGTTCCCTTCCTCTTCTTCAGCTTCTCCTTCAGTCGTGGAGTGGAGTTGGGATCCAGGACAGTGCACATATTTCGCAGGTAGTTGCAGCCTTTCTTTCGTTATCTGTTTCCACTGATGAGCTCAGAGAAAAAATTTGAGTAATCTGTGTTTGGGACGTTGAGCTAATTCATAATTTCAGCGCCCCGTGGTGTTTCCTGAATCATCATTCAGGACTGCGGTGTGTGCAGCTTTGTATGATGTTATTCTTGGCTGCCACGGTTGATTTGATCTCCACTGTAGTTTGTTACTTATTTACATGGCATTTGCATTGTTGATATTCAGCTGTTTGTACTTATGGATTTAGATATGTACATGCATCCATCAGTAGAGAACAACCTTTATGTTTTTAGTAGCCAAAATTGACTAGCAGGCAAAACTTGGGTGCGGATCAGTGACAGAAATGCACCTTAAAAGTAGAGTTACTTGAACTTTACTGACATGTCATGCCACTTCATATTTCTACTCCACTACATTTCAGAGAGAAAAACTGTACTTTCCACACCATTACATTTCTGTAACAGCTACTGTAATACTTTTCAGACTGAATTATGATCATATAGGCCTGGAGATGTTTCTATAATATATTGATCTTGCAATATGAGACCAGATATCGTCTTAGATTTTGTAATATCACAAGTGTCGTCTTTTCCTGGTTTTAAAGGCTGCATTTCACCACAGAGATTTCTTTTTCTGAACTAACCAGACTTGTCTAGCTGTTCTATTATTTGCCTTTACCCACTTAGTCATTATATCCACATTACCAATGATTATCAGAAATCTCACTGTGTAAATATTTTAAGAAAGCACCAATAGTCAAACCTCACAGTGAGATTTTTTTGTCATCACTATTGTGACATTTCATTTTCTCCTGTGATCATCTTAAGAAATATGATGCATTGCTACAAATTAATCCACCCAACTGTGCTATTTGTTTCTAGCAACAGCACCAGAGTGGCTGTAGTCCAGTCGTAGGAAGAAGGACAGAGGAGGAGTTTTGGAAAGTAAACATCATCCAGCTTGACTCATGCTCACAAAGGTGCGGTCCAGCTTGAATGTGAATGCATTTGCTCATTAATGTGTAAGCAAACACATGATGTCAGGATACGAGAGGGCATCCTGTTCACTGTAAAGCAGTTTCTTAAATTGGCACACTTCTCAGGCCAAATAGAAATGCAACATCACATTAGCTGTAGGCAGAATAGCAAGCACTACTGGAATTTATACATGTGATGCGCTCAGTTGAGTCAATTGCACTTAACATAGCAGGACAAGCTGCAAATAGCAACTCAAAGCAGCCAGCAGGACACGCCTCAGGTGAGTGCACACCGCTGTTGTTTAAGCTGTTCTGCTGTGATCAAAAGATTAAACTGTCTCTTGAGATGACGCCATAAGAGGCAGAGAGGGCACAAAACCACAGAGTAGCCCATAAACAGAGATTATCTATGTCAAATTTCAGGACAAATACTTTCACTGTAAGTGCTTTAAAGGGTGTGACTGACAATTACAGGATTTTTATAATTTTGTTATTATCAACAGATCCCACGAAAAGACCAAAACAAACAAGATGTAAATCTGTCTCTCAATACTTTCCCTCTTCGTCAGCTCTCAGCACTGAGCCCATTTGTTACCACTGAAGACATAAAACTTTAAAAACAAGTCACAAATATATACTTTCATTTATAAAAAGAAAGGCCAAATAAATCCCTAAAACAGCTGGCCACTGTGGATTTTATAAAGAGTCCGCATGCTTGACTCTGCTCCTCTAAAATATTTAACTGAATTTCTTCCGAGGCGATGTTTCAAGCTTCACATTCTTTTAACAGAATACAGTTCAGAGACACGCCTTCAAATACCTGCTAGACCTGGTCACCTGACAGACAACCTGACAGGTGACCTGGTCCTAGTTGACACCCCTTAACGAATACATATAGAACTAGATTCACCGCCTTCAGCTGCATGCCTCAGCACACCAGTCAGGTTGCACTTACAGTTTACATGCATGTCTCTGAAAACATGGATGCTTCTCACGTCTTCAATACAGCAGCACAGAAGATCTATACAATCAGGAAAGTTTCAAGGTGGACACCCAAGATTAGTGTCACTAGTTCAGTTTTAACCAAATGTCTCCCCCTCTGATCCTGAGTTATGACGCTGAGTATGGGCCAGAAAAGTATATTTGCAGAACATCATGATGTCACAGTGGAGCTGACCTTTGACCTCCTGAATATAAAATGTTATCACTTCATCATTGTATTCTGTTAAGTGACCTTTGACTTTCGACAATAGGATTGTTCGACCATCAAATTCTAATGAGTTCATTGCTGAGTCCAAGTGAACGTTTGTGCCACATTCGAAAAAAAATCCTGACATGTTCTTTCGATATCACAAGTATAGTCTGTCTTTTGCATGATCTCTTGTTCAGCACTGAGTGTGCATCGTCTGGATGTGTGTGATTTTAGCTAACATTGCTCAACCAGAACAAAGTAGTGTCTTTGTGAGGGACTATTATCAGCTGCAGAAGATGTGTGAAGCATCCATGTTTTAGAATATGTAGCTTCTTTGCAGCCACTTCCATATTTGAAGCATTATCTACTATCATGGCCACAACTTTGTGTTTTGTCATGTTCCTCTGGTAGTTCACCACAAGCTCATGGGTTTTGGTGATATTAAGATTCAGGTGATTGTCGTTGCACCAAGTGATAAAGTGAAATAGTCTCTTAGTGAAGACAGTATATTTCTCACTGGAAATTGTGAAAACCTTGCCAGAAATACACTTAATGCCTTTTATTAAACTTCCTCGATGTCTTCACTACATAGTATATTATATTAATATGGACAGACATGGATGTAAACTGCAGCTTGACTGGTTGGGTGAGACATACAACTATGAGAGCGGTTATTCTAGTTGGACATGAATAAAGGTCTGTGTCACAAAGATAGTTACTGCAAAGCTTTGGATACACAGACTGCACTTGTTAGTGGGATCAGTTCATTGTTGTTTTAGTCTTTTCATGGGATTTGATGACAATAAGAAAAATATATATCTCCAGAGGAGCTTTAAGCTCTCCTGACGTTCACCCTACACGTTTTAAATCCACATATATTGTAGTATTCTCCTCCTTGTTGTTCTATATTTGTAACAACTGCTCTCTTTCTTTTTCCATTCCCAGATCTCTTTCTCCTCAGCACTCTTCACACTCTGGTGAAGACAGACGTAGAGGTTTGGATGCAGGTTGTATGTTGGCTGCTGTGCCTTGGCACAGCGGGGGCACTTGGTGCGCTGCACAAGGACCAAGTGGCCCAGCACGCCATCAAGCTTTATCGGAGCAAGGGGGCCACACACGGCCACAGCTGGGTGGCCAGCAACTGCAAGCGGCTCGTTGGTCTCCTGCGTCAGAAGAATGTGGTCGTCAGGAAGCTGGCAGCCGCTGCCAACGGCGTTAGACGAGACCGGACCCTTTCAGAGCCAGAGAGGCTCTTCCAGGTACCACACTGAGAATAACTATCAGATGGAACAAACACCTTTTGTTTGGATCATAATGAGGTTATACATTAGTGACTGTTTAGCTTTGTTTTTACTAGCCTGCGACAGTACTTACAGTAGTGTGTGAAACATAAGGTTGGCAGCTTGTCGGAGTGGTGTCACTGACCGTCTGTGTGTTGATACAATAGCTCCACAATAATGCCTGTTCATATTTCACAGATCAGGTTTCCCATTTACACAGGAGATGGCCTGCTTTGATTACAGCTGCAACTAACAATTACTTGATAATCAATTAAAATGTTGCCGTTTCACAGAGCTCCTCTTCTGATGTCTTCAAATTGCGTTTTTGGTCAACCAACAGATTAAAACAAAGAAACTTAATTAAATTACCAATGATACAAAACTAAAATGCAGCAAATTATTCAGGGTGTCTGCAGGTCCTTAGAAAGTCTTACATGTCTTAAATTCAGTTTTCTAAATATTAGGCCTAAAAAGTCACAAAATAGTGTTTAATTTGAATTTGTGATGTCTTAGTTGCCATAAACAATTTATCTAAATTTCTTTATCCATCTTTTCTTTTTGTGAAAATAAGTCAGGCTCTTTTGCTTGCAAGTCCACATTTCTGATATTACAAATGTTTAAACTGACCATTTAACCTAATACTGTCTTTTTACCTTATATTTGCACTTACCAGCTGGCAAAATGTAGATTAACCTAAGTCGCTTTAGTAGCCATATTCCTACATAAAACCTACCTACGCACAGGACCACATATATACTACTCACTTTTGAATAAGAAAAAGAAGATTTGTCCAAAAATCAGTTGTAAATTTGGTTAAAAAATATCCTTAAAAAGTCTTAAAAAGCACTAAATGTAAGTGTCTGATACCTGTTGACACCCTGTTCTCACATGGAAGAAGCTAGAACAGAAAAATATTTGCTATTTTTTCTTGAATGGTGACTTAAATGATGAATGGGCTATCAAAATTGTTGCAGATTAATTTTTTTTAATTGACTTATCAGCCAATCAAGTAATTGTTTCAGCTGCGGATTAGATAATGGCCTGACACCACACCAGGCAGGTTAAATGGCTTCTTGTTAAAGCTCCATAAAACATTTCCACCCAAATCAAAAGATTAAACGGTCTCCTGAGATGACACTAGTGGGAAGCACAGAGTGCATAAAAGCACAGAGTAGCCCACATAAAGAGATTATATCAAATTTTAGGACAAATATTGTCACTTTAAGTGCTTTAAAGGGATGCATGGGAATTCCTGTATTCTTTTGATTTTGTTATTACAAACACATCCTATGAAAAAACACTGAGAACATTTTTCTTAGGCACCTAAATTGCTCTCATATTGTGTTTCAGAAATGAAGGCCATATGAAAGAGCTTTGGTAGAGGGGATGTCAGATATTTCACAGTGTAATGACTGACTGGTGTCTCCCTGTCTGTGTTCAGGTTCACACTCTGGAGGTTTTCCAGAAGGAACTGAACGAGAGCGAACACCTGGTGTTCCAGGCGGTGCACAGCCTGCAGAGGGCGCTGCAGGGAGACTACAAGGATGTGGTCAACATGAAGGAGAGCAGCAGGCAGAGGCTGGAGGCCCTCAGGGAGGCAGCCATAAAGGTGAGGGCCTCGTGGTCAGCAGTGTTTAACAGAGACTCTGACAGAGTGCAGGAGAGAGTCGCTGATACATACATGTTAGTCTAAAGTGTTGGTGTTTCTGATACAATGTAGAGTAATATTTCTATATATGTTTTCATATTAATTATGTGTTTAATCTATAAAATATCAAGAAATAGTTAAATATTCCCTGTTTTTTTATTCTTATTTTGGGGGTGAACTGTCCCTTTAATATATCTGTAAAGCTACCTGCTAATACATACCTGTCACCTTCCAGGAGGAACAGGAGTACGTCGAGCTGGTGGCTGCTGAGAAGCACCAGCAGGAGGCTGTGAAGAATGCTTTAACCCAGAATAAGACTCTGTCCATCCTCGATGAGATCCTGGAGGACGTCAGGAAGGCAGCAGACCGGCTGGAAGAGGAGATCGAGGAGCACGCCTTTGACAACAACAAACAGGTCAGCAAACAACAGCATTCACAGACTGGTTACTTAATCGATTTCAGACACTCTGAGGCTGATTTGACATGACGCCAAAGAGATTATGACTGCAAATATATTTGCTTGTTCAACAAAGCATGAAATTGAGCCTTCGTCCACACCCTGTTTGTGTAGATGAAAGGAGTAAATGTAGAGGCAGTGCTGAGAGTGGAGGATGACGAGGAGAATGGAGGGAAGAGGAAGAACAAGTCAAAGCAAAAGGAAGTGGAGGATGACCTCGGGCTGAGCATGCTCATTGACTCGCAGAACAACCAGTATGTCCTGACCAAACCACGAGACTCCACGATGCCCAGAGCAGACCATCACTTCATCAAGGTCAATTTATTCCTCCCACTCAGGTCTCATCCTGTTGTTTACATAAGAAGTGCCAAGTCTGTATTCATTTGTTTTTCTTATATTTATAGTTATATTGTACCACCATGTTTTTTGCAACAGGACTTGGTGTCGGTGGTGATGCTGTCACTGCCCTGTGGTTGGATTTGCAGCCTGGTCGGTCTCCCTCCCATGTTTGGATACATCATCTGTGGGGTCCTGCTCGGTCCCTCTGGTCTCAACAGCATCAAGGTGTGTGTGTGCGTGTGTATGTGTGTGTGCGATTACAGTGCCAGCATGTCAGATCAGACGTGAAGAACGACACCAGTCTGTGCTATTTGTTCATGTCTCAGTGTCTGTCTCTGTGTCTTGTTGCAGTCTATGGTCCAGGTGGAGACTCTGGGGGAGTTGGGTGTGTTCTTCACCCTCTTTGTGGTGGGATTGGAGTTCTCACCTGAGCGCCTTCGAAAGGTAAATGAGGGATTTGAATTGACAAAAATTTCCATTTTCATCAGCAGTATGGGACTATACGTAACAAGTGAGCAGCCCACACTAATTTCATGGGGCTTTTTTTGGGTGTGCAAATTGAGGCAAGTGGCTCATTATTTTTCATCCCCGTTTTGACTGGCGTGAAATTGTTGTGGCCATTTTGGTTACATTAAGTCTCTTTTCCTTCAAAAAAGGGCTGAATGCTGGCTTTAACCACATCCATACAGTGGGGAATCACTAGTTACTGGCAGCTTTGCTTCATCTAACGAGTCAGGCTGTTTTGGATGGCTCAGAGCTTCTGCCCAGATTGTCTTGCAGAGTTTCTCCCAAAGTCTCTTTTCTTTCATCAGTAGCTGGATTCAGGCATTTCAGCCTATTCAGTACTGCACAGTCACAGCCTAATTTGTGGGCTAAGCATCCCGCAGGGCCACAACAGTAGAAGTGTCAGGAGCCAGGAACAATAGGCAACAACGTGTCCAAGCAGGAGGACAAGAGGACAAGCGGGAAGGAGCACAAGAGTGTAGCTTCTGTTCTCTTTGTGTTTCTCCAGGTGGCACAGACTTAGGGATAGTATACATACACACATATACAAGGGCTTGAAGAGCCGCAGCCAGAACCAGCACACAGTCAGGAGCCAAAAATGAGCAGAAGAGAGCATGAGCCCTTTGTCCTTAGCCAGAAATGTGTGTGTTCAGGATGCGAGGAGGGGTAAAGTGTTTTTTTTTTCAGCTTACATTTTCACACAATCTAATACCACAGAAGGGTTATCTGTCATGGTCAGAGTTAGGTAATGGTTGGGGTTAATTTAGGGGTAAGTCAACAAGATCGGAGTCTATGTAATGTCCCTAAAAATGACACAAGTAAACATTTGTGCGTATCTGTATGTGTAGGTATGGAAGACATCAGTCCAGGGGTCGTGCTACCTGAGTCTGCTGATGGTGGGGGCCGGTCTGTTGTGGGGACAAGTCCTGCGTATTCGACCCACACAGACTGTCTTCATTTCCACGTGTCTGTCTCTGTCCAGCACCCCACTCGTGTCCCGCTTCCTGGCAGGGGGGAGCAGAGGGGACAAAGAAGGTATGTATGCATGTCTGGGCACGTAAAAGAACATAGATGTGAACAAGTAGTAATACAGCACCCTGTATGTGTTTCCAATGCAGTTATACATCAGTAAAACAAACTGCTGTGACACTCTGTAACCCCATATATTAGAAATACTGTATTTAGATCAATTCTTGATGACCCAATGTTCAATAATGTGTGTGTATGTGTGTGAGACAGGTGATCTGGACTACAGCAGCGTTCTCCTGGGGATGTTAGTGATGCAGGATGTTCAGCTTGGCCTCTTCATCGCTGTCATGCCGACTCTGATCCAGGCACAGAGTGGAGAATCTGAGAGGTCAGTTAGCCTTTTTTTTGTGTGTGTGTGTGTGTGTGTATGTGTCGTCTCCTCAACCGAAAACGCACACACGGCTTTTCTAAATCTGTTGTTCCCCTTTGTGAAGCACAGCTTCCTGTTTGGAAGTCTGCGCGTGTTGTACCTCCTGGCCCAGGTCCTGGTCTGTCTGGCTGCTGTGCTGCTGCTGTGTTTGTTAATCAAATCGTTCCTGATTGGCCCATATTACAAGAAGCTGCATGCTGAGAGCAAAGGCAACAAGGAGATCCTGGTGCTGGGGATGGCAGCCTTTGTCTTTTTCATGCTGACGGTACACACTTTGATTTTAATCATTTGTTCTTAACAGGATACCCGTTTAAACTACGTAAATGAAGTTATGGGAATGAGGGAAGAAATTATGGAAAAGTTTTGAAAATTCAGTGGTACAAATGTGTGGGATCCCTGTTCTCAGTTGTGTGTGTTTATTTTTCTCTCGCTGTCTGACTCTGTAGGTGACAGAGTTTTTGGATGTTTCTATGGAGCTGGGCTGTTTCCTGGCTGGAGCTCTGCTGTCCACACAGGGTCACATGGTCACCGCAGAGGTCATGGGATGCATCGAGCCGATCCGAGATTTCCTCGCCATCATCTTCTTTGCTTCTATCGGTCAGATCCAACATCAGATCACAGCTTTATTATCATGTTACACTTTAGTACCAGTGAAATTTAACTGAACCATCATGTGTGTTTGTGTGACACCGCAGGTCTCCACGTGTTCCCGACATTCGTGCTGTATGAGCTCACCATTCTGCTGGTGCTAACGCTCACACTCGTCATTATGAAGGTACAGCACTGTTCTGTTTTTGCTCTTCCTCTTCAGTTACCTTTTGCCACACTCTCACCCCCTCCTCTTTCCACTCCTCATTTCTTCCCAGTTCGCGATGGCCGTACTGGTGCTGTCGGCCATCTTGCCTCCAGGCTCTCGACACATAAGATGGATCGTATCAGCAGGTCTGGCTCAGGTCAGCGAATTCTCCTTCGTCCTGGGCAGCCGTGCACGTCGTGCTGGAATTATCTCCAGAGAGGTCAGTGATACGTTTCTTTACTCTTCAGACAGAAAAAGGCTCAAGTGGTGCATTTTCATATTCATGACTGGAATTTGTTTTGGTCCAATTAATGTCTTTTTCATTTGCTTTTAATTCACTGCCCTGTGTGAAATAGTAAAAACAATTAATTAGATTTTCTCAGTCTCTATTGTTTACGTGTCTCTGTCTGCTCAGGTGTACCTGCTGGTTCTCAGCGTCACCACCCTCAGTTTGCTGCTGGCACCGGTGCTGTGGAAAGTTACCACACACAGATGGGTACCCAGGACCGAACGCAAAACTGTCACATAATCAGACCGGCTTCACGGCCAAAAGGTTCCCAATGTACTGTAACTCTTACAAAGCCGACAGCGAGAAGCAGGAGTTGTCTTATGTGGCGACTCATGTTAACACACACAATGATATGACGCAGCCTGTTGGACCAAAACTTCCTCTCCTCCTTCTTCTTGATTGACAGACTCAGTCCACCACTGTCTCTCCATGTCAAGGGCATACAACCTGGATCATCCAAGTACTGGCACCTTATACTAGGTCTTCTTTGAAAACACATTTCACACAAAAAACAACAATTGCAGCTGAACACCTTCACTCTTTTGGTAAAACGCAGCAATTGTAAAGGCTCGACATTATCTGTGACTTTAAAGGGAAAATTCACCACGTTTTCTGTGGATGTCCGGTCAGTGTTGATGGTAAATGTAGTAGACGGAAGCAGTGAATTCCACAGTGTGTCTTTATTTGACAGTGAAAGCCGAGTTCCCAGCTGCAAAATCTGTTGTTCTTCCTGCAGCCAGCACCATCATTTGGCGTGACAGTGACATAGTTGGAGGCAAGGAAGAATGAAGGTTACAATATTGCAACCCTAGTTCCGTTAGCAATTGTGGAGCCCTCTGCTGGACTCTGTGGGTAATACTCTCCTTCAACCATGAACATGATTCAGCCACTGAAATGTGCAGAGACGTAGCCAAAGAATCAGGACACGCCTGTACAAATACCTGCAGGCCCCACAGTTTATAAGGCAGTACCAGGACATCGTCAGCTATCCTGCACCCAAGGGGTCAACAAGCACAGGAGCGACAGGACACCAAGGTAGAGGGCTCTGCCTGTTTCTCATAGAATTAGAATAATCATAACCTTTGCTTTGCTCTCTACTGGACTCTATGGGTACATTGGGTGGAGCCTGATGAATAAACACCCTGTTGCGACATAACATTGACCCAGGCACACTGATCCTGACTTGCTAAAGGTTAGTCACCACAGCCCAACTACTTCTTCTTCAGTGGGTAAATAATTGTTGTCATATTGGCCGTCTGCATTTATATAAATTTCAGTGGCGAATGAGTGCTTGTGATTGGAGAAGAGCAGCAGAACCTGCGTGAGACAGAACAACAGGCTACTTCAGCTTGGACTTGTA
This sequence comes from Epinephelus lanceolatus, assembly GCF_041903045.1. Lineage (NCBI taxonomy): Eukaryota > Metazoa > Chordata > Actinopteri > Perciformes > Serranidae > Epinephelus > Epinephelus lanceolatus. The sequence continues at coordinate 16,192,728 of NC_135735.1, forward strand.
GCTTCATAAACAGAACTTTCTTGTTTGCTTGTATTGCACACTAGCTACGTTTACAACAGCGGAAATGGCATCCTAAAATATGAGTGCAGAGGATGTTATGAAGAGGATACATTTTACAGTGTTTTGGCTGACTCGGTTATTCAGCAGTATTTATTCAAGCCAGAGTATACGGCGGAAGAGATTAAGTAAAGAGAGGCTGAAGCTGCCGTGTGAGAGGATATGACCCTCCAGAACCAGATCGCTGACTGGTGGTGCCTTTGCTCAAGTTGCTCTCCAGTGCCAACAAAAACTGAATCATTCTGCTGCACTAAATTTCAGCACGGGCAGTGTTTGTTGCATTATTAATCAAAGTAAAAGCTTGAAAGTTTTACTCCTTATTTGCACAGAGGCTAGAGACCTTCATCAAGATCCTGAAGATAAACTGGAAAAGAAAAACCAGTCCAGCAGGGCCAAGAGGGCAGATAGACATTAATTAACTATGTCTGTCAACTACGTCTTCTATGCTTTCACACAATGCATCCTGGCACATGTAGGCACTGCCAGTGTGTCTCCATGAGCAGGTAAACGCAGCTTTCTCTATCAGTACAGCACGCACTGAGAAACTTATGACATTTTCCATCGACACATAAAAGGTGGTGAAGAATCAGTGATTGAAAGCACACCTGCTCGACAGTTCGGTGCAGAAGCACACATCCTTGATATCCTTCTAGTTCTGCTGCTTTTAATCCACTTTCTCATGTATTATGCAGAAAAACAGATTAATAATTTTGTTTTCCGGTTAAAGTCAACTGAATTCCTCTCCTTTTTATTTTCATCAGTTGTTGCACTTTCAATGTTAAGTTCTAATTCCTTGTAACAATCACGGGACCATATCTGAAGGTTTAACTTCATATTGTGTCTCTTTTTTCATGTATGAGTAAAATGTTTGGATTATTTTAATAGGGAAACATTTTCTATAATTTATTTTGCCTCACATTACTATCACTGACTTTTAGGTTATTGCAAATGTCAGATCTAAATCCTTACTGAAGTGCAGACCTGCTGTATTTAATCGATGGTACTTGTAGTTTACTGTAATCATTGTGCTACTGTGAATTTAGCTGTGAGGACACTAAGCGTTACCTAAAAATTACAACCATTCCTTTTACAAAGACTAACCATCTTTATTCATTCCTTTTTTTTTAAGTTTGCAGTTCTTTTCAATCTCCTGTAAACTCTGATATAACACACAGTAGTCAACACTAAGAAATGGAGATAATGAATTATTAGATAGCGGCTCACAAGAACGCTGATGTTACATTTAAAGGAAAATCCTGCACTAGTTACCATTGAATGTCAAACTTAACGTGCCTGTTCAGCACTGCTCTGCACTAAAAGCGAGCACCTCTGTGGCATCTTGTGATGTGAACGTCCTCGTCTTATCTTACATAATGTGCAATGTGAAAGTGTATGTGTGTAAGAGCTACATACATGTTAGATTGTGTTTTATGTCTAACATTTTCCAGCAGTTTGTGTCTTTCTTTGTGTAGTTTACATACTTGTGTTGTTGGCCATGACTGTTTCGAAGGCAATTTTTCATCAAAATGTTACATGTATTTTCAAACTATTTAGGTAATTCATTTATTTATTAAAAACAAGATGACAAAGAAACATTTTCTTGGTGTTAGTGTGGATTTACTCTGATCTTAGGACACAATACTTTCTCTGGGAAACTTGAAAAATTACTACTACTCGAAATTAGAACTAATACTACTTAAAAAAAGGTGTTTTATACCCTCTGAAAAATACATTTCTCAGCAATGTCTTCACTTTTAAGATTCAAAGCTTTTTAATTCACAACTAGAGCTGTATTTTATGTGTTTTGATTTATAGACCTCCTACATTGAATTCTGATTTTATTCAACTTTTCTGAACTTTTCTCTTGTATTGTGCCTACGGTATAGTTTTTTTAATCATGATTTTAACATGCTTATCTCCTCCCATCTTAGATTGTATTACCCTGAAGCTTTTAACTTTGTCCAGTTAGTCAGCAAGAAGACTTATCTTATCGATAGATCTTGAGGTGGTGTGTGTATTGGGCATGTCACTGAGCTCAATGGAATTCCTTGACTTCCCTCCAAGATGTCTGCCTTCTTTTGAATATAATGGAACAAGATGACACTCGGCTTGTGGTCCTCAAAGTGCCAAGAAATACATTAATAAGGGGCGTTGGTGGCTTGGTGGATAGAGCAGGCGCCCCATGTACAAGGCTGTTGCCGCAGCGGCCCGGGTTTGACTCCAGCCTGTGGCCCTTTGCTGCGTGTTGTTCCCTCTCTCTCTCCCTCCTTCACACTTAGCTGTCCTGTCAATTAAAGGCAAAAACGCCCAAAAAAAAATCATTAAAAAAAAAAAAAAACATTAATAAAACTCGAGCAACAGCAATGTCTCTTTCCAGAAATCACGACCTGGTTACTCAAGAAAATCCACAGACCTTGTTGTGAGCAGGTTCAGTCGTCAACTGTATCACCACACAGAAGGAAGTGTGCATCTACTCTTGAATCGGGCTGGTGCTCGTAACCATAGATATATATACATAGATGCCGCACATGTCAGACTCGGCAAAAATGCCACATTTTTGCTTTGCATTTGGGTGTACTAACGAGAGAAGTGTTAAAACCAAGCAGAAGGGAATAACATTCCACAGGTAAGAAGTTGTTTTACAATATTTTACTGTTACGAACATGTTTAATGATATATATATATATATCTCAAAAAGTGATCCTTCTTTTAAGCTAATCAAGTAAAGTAACTGTCCTGATCTGGTCCTAATGCTAAATTAAGCTAATGCTATGTCACACAACTTAAAGAAAAAAGGTTAACATTTATATAATATTACTTATAAAATTATGATGCTTTGTCAAACAGCTATGTCGGTGTGTGTGTTATTCCAAATTGTCAACTATCTGTTTCATGGCACCAACGTGACATAACGCAGTATAATGTTAGTAGTTAACTTGTGGCCTGAATTGTAACTACAAATTATATGGAACTGCGTTTTTCTGACACACTTATTTTGTGTGTAATTTCCCATTAAACACAGATGGGAGACGGGCATGGGTAGCAGCAGTGAGGAGAAAGGACTTTGTCCCGAGTGACGCCTCAGTCATCTGCAGCTGTCACTTCAGACCTGAGGACTTCGATAGGACTGGGCAGACTCCTAAAAATAATACTAGCTACTGTACACTGTGTTTTTTGTAAATATGACCTAATAATGTAAACAGTTCTGTGTCCAGGCTCCCATGAGCACTGTGGTGTTATACATATGAGATTAAAGCAAAAATTTTGTGTAAACATGCTGCTCTAAGTCATTTATTTTCACTTGTACAAAACCAACATTTGTTAATCAGAATCTACACTGTAGCTCGGCACAACCCTGCTGATACACTATTTTTTGCACATTGTGTGAAATGTGAACAAACATTTATAATCAAAATTAATAATTAAATGACATCGTGGTGGGCATTGTACATCTAGTAAGAAAAAAGAATATTTATTACATGGGGAAAGTTTAGTTTAAATGTGTTGTAGAAGTATCCTGTATCATAACTACATGTCTGACGATTGTAACAAACCAAACCGCATGAAAATCGGTTGAGAATTCAGCAAGTAATGATGATTTTAATCATAAATAATCTCCTGCCTCAATAGACATACATGCATTAGGCAGCGCGGCTCCACCTGGGCAAGATGGCGACCGCGTTGACGTATCGCTCCAATGAGGAGCACCGTTGAATGCGGTATCTACGTATATATATCTATGGCTCGTAACAGCATGAGATGTCAACAATGGCTGTAACATTAGCTAGCTCAGTGGTGCTAGGTGAGCTAGCAGTAGATGCACACTTCCTTCTGCGTGGTGATATGGTTGGCAACTGTAGTTCAATAGAAAGAAAATAGTTCTTGCATGAAACTGCTCACAACAAGGTCTGTGGATCATCTTGAGTAACGGGGTTGTTAACATCAGCCACTCAGTCCTGCCAGGCATTTCTTGTTTGCGTCACTCACTGTAATTTCCCTCCAGCTGTCTGTTGCGGACGTAGTTTCTGATTTTAACAGTATATGTTGCAGCATTTTAAACAAAATTGCACCTTTTCAAAGACAATAAAATGTAAATGCTCTCCAAATGCATCCATTTAACACACCTTTGTAAAAGATATGGTTCCAGTTTGGACATGAATCGTCCAACCAAGAGTGACTTTTCTTTTTCTGATTGTTTAACGTTTTCATGTAATTATCTAAAGACCATCACGTTTACCACTTCTCTACACATGCTCCTGTTACTGAACACATGTACTGTCTGATGAAAGTACCGTAAAGCTTTTGCAGGAATTTGAATTTATCTTTCTTTTTCATACCGTCTGCACTGAAGCCTAGAAAGAGAAGCTGACTCTGTGTGTGTGTGTGTGTGTGTGTGTGTGTGTGTGTGTGTGTGTGTGTGTGTGTGTGTGTGTGCGTGCGTGCGTGCGTGTGTGTGTGTACGCTTTGTAAGCTGATAACCCACAGACTCTGCGGTCAGCAGATTTATAAGAAACCTCATCATCATCCTATTAGCGGCAGTACTGTAGACAGTAACTGTACTTGAATATACTGATGTAACAGGTACACTGCTTATGCAACAACCCCATAACTAATAGTTCTGCTTTTGTTGATGTAAACTTAACACTACATTTACTCAAATACTACCCAAAAGGTACTTGTCCTTTACTTGGGTATTACTTTATACTTCCACTCCATCACATTTTGGAGGCATATAAGAAATATTTTTACTCCACTACATTTGTCTGACAGCTTTAATTACTTTTCAGATTAGCATTTTTCATACTTCATAAATTAAAGGATGAAGTGTTCCTTTATGTGCTGTAAAAATAAATAAACTCTTTAAAAATGCTCTTGGATCAGCAGGAAAGTTCACACATAATACACACACATTACATAACTATACATAGATTTAAAGATTTTATTTTTCATGTCATGGTAAAATCTGAAACTTATTTGACAAAAAGATTCATGAATCACTCAAAGTTTGACAAATCAGGTTTATAAAAGCTCCACACAGACATTAACACGTGGGCCGATACTGTTAAATACAAATGGTTTAAAGGTCGTTAGATAATAGTCACTATTGATCTGCAGTCACCTGCTCTATCTTTGATACTGACTGGTTAGTTGTTACATGATTACAGGACATCCTCTCCTCTGCTTCTCATTTCACTGCTTTGAGGAGGAAGGTGACTTTCCCCTCAAAGGGGTCGTAGGGGTTTTGGTAGCTGATCTTCTCGGAGACCACTCTGCACTGGATCTTGGCTGTCTTCTCTCCGACCAGGTTGAACCGAACAGCCACCAACGGGTTGACGTAAGTGGGCTGAGGAAAAGGAGGAAGGAGGAGATGCAGACAGTTGGTCGATGATAAGTATGACTTTTGTTCTTTAAATTTTATTTTTCTAGGACATGTTGATACAACTTAAAAGCAGTTTGACATTTTGGGAAATATGTTTATTCACTTTCTTGCCAAGAGTTAGATGAGAAGATTGATACAACCAAATGCTCCTAGAATCTGATTAGCTTAGCTTAGCTTAGCTTAGTTTAGCATAAAGACTGCAAACAGGTGGAAACAGATAGCCTGGCTCTGTGCAAAGGCAACAAAATTTTTCTATCCGAGCTTTTAAATCTCACAAATTAACATATCATATTACAGCACATTTGTTTAATCTGTACAAAAGTGTGACAATGTCAGTTTGTAGTTTTATGGGGAGTCGAGTGTCAGTTCTTGATGTCACAATGAGGTTGCAAAGCAGCCAGTAGAGACAATAGGAAGTCACTGCAAATTGTCATTTTGACCCCGATCTCTGAACAAAGCCAGGCTAGCTGTTTCCCCCTGTTTCCAGTCTTTGCGCTAAGCTAAGCTAACCACTTGCTGGTTGTGAATACATACTTATTGTAATACATACTTTAGATACGTACCACTGTTTTGATTTGCCTCTTGGCAAGAAATTGAATAAGTACGTTTCCAAAACGTCCAACTGAGCTATTGGGCTCTGTTGACCACATGTTCATAGAGGTTCAGAGAAGCCGTGATTCTGATTGATTCCCCCCCCCCACTATCTCAATGTCACAAGTTAATTACTTAGTTATCTCAAGAAAATGAGCTTTGCTGACTTGAGATAATGAGATAATTACAAAAAAGAGGTTGGTTCCTCTTATTAGGCTACTTATAATTTTTTAGCAGAGATCAGGAGCTCCACGCCAGCATGCATAAAAGGCATCCGGACAACTGGAGCATTTTCATGAGATAACTACATAAAACAATCTTTTGTTTTGTCATGATAACAAGTTGATTATCTCGTTTTCACAAGATAACAAAGCTCCTTTTTTTTCTTTTCGAGATAAGATAAATAGTTAAATCACTAGAAGATTAAAATAAATAATTGAAAGCAAGTCTGGCACACAGTTAGTGTGGGACCATTGCCCGCTTGGTGATCCAGCCAAACGTCTACAGATTACATTTTTAACGACAGAAACACATCTTAATTCTTGCTCACCTGTGCCAGCCTTCCGTAGTAAGGGAAGTAAGAGAGATCCATAATTCCCCTGTCAGGGAAATACTCCATTTTGGCCACATTGTCATATCCTTCCTAAAAAACCCACACAAACACAGAATTTCATCAGATTTTAAGAAGCACTCCACCAATTTTACTAAATAAAGATCAGTTAACTCATCACAAGAGAGAAAACAAGTTATATTTTTCTCGTGTGACTCAGGAGGAGCTTTGTCAAGTCAAAGAAAATAACCCTCGGTACAGGGACAACAAATTTATACCAGAAAGTCTGTGTTACAAAGTGGGGTTGTTGAGTTTGAAAGAGAGCTGCGTTATGGGAAATGTAGGATCCAGTGTTTTGGAGCGCAGCCCATATTGAAACTAAAAGTCAGCATATATTTGGCTCTCATGATCGATTATGATCTTTCCTCTCGGGAAGCCCTCAAACTTTATGGAAGTGTAATAATAATTCACTGGAGTAACTCTGAAAATAAAATGTAAAACTTTAAACTCAATGATGCATGCAGTTACAGTGTATACAGATGTTGCTCACCAGTATGGTGCAGTTGACATATGGGGGAGTGCTGGTGTGATTCGTGGGCAGAAAGTTGATGATCTGTGGAGACAAAACAGATCTGCCTTTAGTCATGGTCATTTAATGTGATTTATTTTTTTAAGTACTGCAAGATCCATTTTTTTAAAGCACTCTGAAGGATATATTTGAATGAAACGTACCCTGTTCATCTTGATGACGACACAAGGCATGGAGCAATTGTAGCCAAAGGTTGGGTCCTCAAATCCTGAGCAGGGTCCCAGCATGCTTTGCGTGAAGGGGCACGCCCACTTGGTGTGGTGAGGGGCGGAGTAGGTGTTCTGGAAGAAGTACTTTCCTTTAGTGCAGTTGTAGTTGTTACATTCAAGCTGTCTGGTGTCATTGTAGGCTGATGGACAGAGACAGACAGAAACATTCAGGTGCCTTGATATTTGTGAGACATGAAGGTCCTGTAGGGTCGAGTGAGTGAATACTAACGCTTCAGGAACTCATTAAGGATGTTGGTCATCTTCATCCAGCTGGCCTTGTCTGATGTGTTGTAGATGATTTCGACAATCTCCTCCCCATACGTGTCCGGCCATACCATTACCCCTGAACAGACGAGCAAACAGAAAGCTGGTTAACTGAGGTTTAATTTAAAGGGACAGTTCGCCCTAAAATCAAAAAATACATATCTTTCCTCTCACCTGTAGTGCTGTTTATCAGTCTAGACTGTTTTAGTGTTGGAGATATCAGCTGTAGAGATGTCTGACTTCTCTCCAATATAATGGAACTAGATGGCACTTGGTGTGTGGTGCACAAAGCACCAAAATACACATTTGAAAAACTCAACAGAAACATCTCTTTAGAGAAATAATGACCCAGTTACTATTTTCTTTCTACCAAACTACACCCTCTAACAGACACACACGCAGAAGGAAACACGCATCTACTGCTAGCTCATGTAGCACCACTGAGCTATACAGCTTAGCTGTGGAGGACACCATTAATGTCGACATCTTACACTGTCACGTGATGCATCTGTAAATGTATTTTCTTGGTGCTTTGAGCAGTAGTGATGGGTGGACAGATGCTTTTCACAGTTTTGGTTCCTTCAAGTTTTTTTAAAACTCTGATACTTGCTGCAAAATATGTCAGTATCTTATTAACATGTTGTTTAAATGCTATGAGCAAGAAAATACAACACGTTTTCTTTGTGGCGTCCATGTTGTTTCACCAACTACAACTACCACCCAAGGAGCACTTGAATGCACCATTGGCCTTGGCTGGTGCAGGTCTCAGCTCAAGTCAGATTTAATCAATGGTCCCTCATTCATTCAGCACGGTTGCTGCACTTTGTTCCTGCATAACAACAAAATTAGCAGCAGGAAAAGAAGTGCATTTTTGATGGCAGGCCATTGTAGTTAAAGTGGTAAGCTCTGAGGCTATTCATGGAATATAGCTAAAGTTTTCTTCATCAGGTGGTAAATTTTCGCAAAGCTGTATGTAACAAGCCCACCCTTTCTTGTAGGAAGGCCATGTAAGCCCAGCAGATTTTACAGAGATGTGATCTGACTGTATCAACTTAAAGTTATTCCCAGACAAGCAACAGACGTCCTACTTAGCGAGAACAGTTCCTTCGATCTTGTTCAGTGAGTGCAGCTGCCAGGCTGTCTGAACTCGAGTCCTATTCAGTTGCTCCTCGTTAACTCACTGTAGCTGGCAGCATGAGCAGCGCCCTACAATAATTGTGAGTGGGCATGTGGGAGAAGTTGGGGATTCATGAACAAAGGCTGACTTGGAACATACTGGACACTAAAAGGAGTCATTTAACGAGATTTGTTAGTTCATTTTTTCCCATCAGTATTATGCACCACAAGCTGAGTGAAGTCTTTATCTCTAGCACTCGACAACTCACACCAAAACAATCTACATTGATAAACAGCACTATAGATGAGAGTAAAAACATGTATTTTTGTTTTTTGGGTGAACCTTTAAGCCGTCATTGTCTTATCTCGTGTTGTTGTGTGTTACCCGGAGATTTTAACCGGTCTTGATAGTCCGGCGCGTACGGACACAAGGTGTACATGAGCGTCCAGATGGCCAGACTGAAGAGGGCCGTCATCACAATGTAGAAGGCCACGTAATACAGACTGATGTACACTGCGAAGGAGAGAGGGTACAGGCAGGGTCACATGTTAGTGGCAGCATATGTGCAGTGAAGTAAACTCCTTCATGTATTTACAGTATACACCGGCTTAATGTGAAAGCACACGTGACACAGAGAAGGGCTTTGAGCGTGGTCACAAAGGTGTGTGTCTACATTCGCAGAGGTCAAGGTGTCCTCTGTCGATATGAGCTCAATTTAATCTGATTGTAAGATCAAACAAAGAGGGGGAAGGACTCTGACAAAAAACTAAGCTTATCACAGCAGCAGGCTTATCGCCCTCTGTCCACACACTGCAAACATACACTCACTGTGGTGATATTAAAGGACAGAAAATGTCACACAGAACAGTACAAGTACACGTTGTAGGCCTGTGGTTGTGTTTTATTGTATCACATACAGAGCTGCATATATGTGGTGCATCATTTGGTAAAGTAATTTCAAAATGACTCTTGGGTCAAAAGGTCAAGGTTAGATTTCACATGTCCATATGCAGTGGTGGGATGTAACTAAGTACATTTACTAGATTTGTTTTTCAGTTATACTGACAAGTTACTTTGTAGGTTTATATTCTACACACAAAATATATCAGGATAAACCAGTGGTTCCCAACTGGTCCAGCCACAGGGTTCAGATTTCTCCTTAGTCATTAGTTCAAGGTCAACACAGTTTAATATATTCAGCGTCATATTTGTCGTCGACTTAGTTTGCTGTCTCTGTTAAGTATCTGTCTGTTATTCACTAGCCTCGTGTCACCAGGCTCTTCACGTACAGGGAAGCGCCTGGTTTCCATTCACTCTGAATTTTGTCTGGATTCTGGTTCCAGTCTAGAGAGCGGATCTGGAATTCACCAAATTCACCAAAGTAAAAGTGTTCACCAAAGTAAAACTTTAAATTCTGGTGCACCATCAATGTACAATAAAAGAAAAAGGTTAACTTAATGGCTTGGGGCTTTTCTTGTAAATTATATTCTTTAAATTAAAAAGTTTCACAGCATTTTTATTAGCTTGGTGCTTTTATTTTGACGGAAAGGCACATCCATCGAATTCCGGATCCTGTCTCTCTCACCCTCGTTCTGGTTCCTTACCAAAACGGCCACTAAACAGCCCCAGACTAGTTATTCACTCACGCTACAGCAGGAAACGGTACTTCAAAATAAAAGCTCTGTGCCAGAAATTCACTGTACTTCAAAATAAAGTGTGCTTTTTACAAACAACACATTCTCAAGTCACCTGCGGTCCATTCAAAATGGACCCATGACCCACTTTTGGACTGTGACCCACCAGTTAGAAACCACTGATATGAGATATACCACAATGCCCCCCGTCAATATTTAGAACATGTGTACATGTTCATTTATCCTCCCTAATATGAGGACTTTTATTTTGACAAAATTAATTACATTTACACAATTGATACAGAAAAGGCACAAATTAGTCTATAAAAAATCACCAGAATGCAGAAAATTAAGTGTTTAATGTTCAGAATTTTATGGCAGAGGACCCTGAAAACCCCTGTTTCATGTGTGTTCCTCCCAATGTTGGAACGAAACCTACGAGCTTGACTAACTGTATTCACTACATCTATTTTCCAGTTATACTTAAAAGTTACTTTTCAGGTTTAGATTTTATACACAAAAATATATGAAGATTCAAAGCACCATTATAGATTAACAACATATCTACCAACATTAAAAAAAGTAGTTCGAAATACCTCCACCAGCTGCAACATCAAAATTACACTTTAAGGCTTTAAATGATAATCCACTAATATGATGTATAATCATTTAACACTGACAGAGGCCATTCTGCTGCATGAATACTTCTTACATATTCCTATATACTTTTACATGGGTAATATTTTGAAAGCAATAAGCTGCATGCTGGTAGATAGAAAGAGATACAGGTTGCTGTAATTCTTATTCTGGCCATAAAGATATGCCCTCCTAATGTGACTCCAGTATAAGAGAACAATATGTCCGTCTTGTGTATTTTGTACTAAAAAAGATTGTAACTTTGGAAATACCCACTTTACTTAGCTGAAGACTGTTGAACATTAGCGTCTAATGAGCTTATCTAAACTCTTCAGGGATGGAGTGGACAGAAGAAATAAATACTGAAAGCCATAGCTCTTTAGATGTGCATAAGGGCATCTGAATCTATACTTTAACTTTCATTTGAGCAAATATCTGCAGTTCTTCAGTTAAAATATTGAACATGTGTTGAATATTTGTTCCAGTTTGTTTCAGTTGTTCAAGATGGACAAATAATATGAACACATTTTAACACAGCATTATATTCTATTTTATTATATCATATTCTATTTCTACATCTAAGCTTCTGCATTGTTTCATTTCTTAGATTCTAATTAGATTTTATTGACATGATTTTTTTTTAATACATATTTGTTGGAAGGATCCTAAAATCTAATAATTTCATTGACACTTGAAGAACTTGAACTAATGTAATCCAAGTTCACAATATTTTATTTTTGTTGACAGTGTCTCATGTATTAATGCAACTTGAAGGTCCGTCTTGTGTTTGAAGTGTCATTAGGCACAAAGGAGGTCTGCACACTGTTGGGCTCCAAATGAAAAATTTGTATTTTTTTCTTTTAGGATTTTTTCAAGGCAACATTTTGATGTTCAAGATCTTCTTCTTGCAGATCTAAATATGCCTTATAAAAAGAGAAACATGCCTTAAAGAAAAATATAAACTTTTTATTTGGAGGCTGACAGTGTGCAAACCTCCCTCAGGCCCTATAGTGATATATTTTGTCTTGGACATGAGTATTTCTGCCTTGATGTGTGCATATATGTCCCTATTTTAAGTAGATGCTCACCAGAAGTAAATGAACGACACTTACCACGATATTTATTTGGCAGTGCAACAAATACAGTTTCATTAATTATACTTCCACTCTCCTATTTAATACAAACCACTGTACTGTATTGTCAAAGGTGTTTCTGCCTCTCATTGTATATTTCCAATGTTTATTTGATGTTGCAAAAGAGATATCAATGAAGTTATAATTACCCCATTTCTCTGGTGTTCTGCCCATTAACGTCCCATTGTCTGAGTTCCACACGAAATGCCCAAAGTCCTCACATCGTTGCCCACAAGTCCTCTTCTCCTTCAAGGCGGCCATGATGAAGCTCTGTTCTGACCAGCAACCACAGCAGACCTTTTCTTTTCTTTACTCAAATGTACCTTCTCTTCTTCTCTCCCTCACTTACAGTAAGGCTCACACAGTTATACTTGTGTCCCCGCTCTCCTTCCTGTCCCTCCCCACAGAGTTTGAGGCACTTAGGTTTCTGCTGATGTCTTGTTTGTCTCCTGTCACATACTTTTTTACAGTGAAAGCTAAAACTCACTCCCTGGACGTCGCTCCAGAGTGTGATGTGTGCGTTATCTCTTATTCACTCTTTATAAGGCCGAGATAAGGTGGGCATGATGGCGGTATGATGTCCTTTACTCCTTGGAGAAATGTGAGGATCACCTTGAACAGCCAGGCAGCTCGGTTACCAATGACGACAATCAAGGTGAACGACTGAATATGATTTGTTGAGAAATGATTGACACGTGGAAACATAAACCAGAGCTTGCGTCTGTTTGATTCTGTACCTACCAAAGAGCCAATCTGGGCTTAAAGCATTGAACTTTTCCAAAAGTAAAAAGAAGACATTTTAAAGGACGTAGAGTCGGACAAAATCCTCAAACTTAACAAGGCTGAACCAAATAATGTTGACATACTTATATATGCATATAGTGGCATATGTACAGGACTCTAAAACGAAGAGGAGCTCGCTTGAGCAGGAGTTTTGTTCCTCCTGTGACAGCAGCCCTGAACAATTTCTGCCTCGTTCACACTGTTATGAGCTGGGATGGATGTATGCATACATGCAGATTTTGTGTTCTGTCTTTATCTGTATGTTTCTGTGTTTCACAGAACAAACAATCTCTGGGACAGGGAATGAATTATTCTGAATATTTGGTGTCATCACCAGGTCAATATTTCAACCTGTCTGGCACTATGGTTTATGACAATATGCCTGCAAAACTAATGGTATTTCCATCAGTCTTTGTGTTTGATGCTAGATAGCTAATTTTAGCATGTGCTGAGACTGAGGGCCCTAGCTTACACCCTGCGCAAAAGCGGCACACAGCACAGCACTAATGTCATTGCTAGTTTGAGATGGACACAGCTGTCGTTTCAATGGCCAGTGCCCACATTGTGCGAGTAGCAAATATAGTTGCACCCAAGATGAGCTGTGGTCAGGTGCATTGATTGCTCATTATGATTGTACCCAAATGCAGCACTCCGAGGCAGGCAGACAGTTGGTAATGACTTTTATTATATACAAGGTAACATGAACATGAGCTGACAAATAATTCTTCAGGCGCAGAGCCCAGGGTCCAGGGAATGAGCCGACAGGTAGGTAATAGAAGGACACACACACAAGGCAATGTGTGGTGTCTCACAGCAGGCGACTGACAGCAGGTGGGAACTCTCACTTTGTAACGTTGTAGCAGGAAAACACTACACAGCCACAGGCAGACAGAAACCAGAGACGCTGAGGCCAAACTCGTGGTCAGGGACAGAAGGCTGGCGAGTTTACCAGGAAGCAGATGACATAGACAGGTTGGGAACAAGCAGGGTCGGTACCAGGGAATCAAGCCAAAAGTGAGTGCTGGAATGTCTTGCATGAGGTTGAAGAACAATCTGAAAGTGAGTGGGTGGAGAGCAGGAGTCTTTATACTGAGCCAGTCAGTGATTGAAAGCAGGTGAGTGGAGTTGGGCTGATGAGGTGGCAGGCTGAGCTGAGCAGGTGAGCAGAGTTGCCTTGATGAGGTGGGTGTGGCTGGCAGCAGGGTGCAGGTGAGGGAGAGACGAAGACTGTGACAAAACTAGACAACAAACCATAACCCAGGGTGAGAGAGAGAGAGAGAGAGAGAGAGAGAGAGAGAGAGAGAGAGAGAGAGAGAGAGAGAGAGAGAGAGAGAGAGAGAGAGAGAGAGTGACAGAGTGACTGACTGACTGACTGACTGACTCCAGCAGCTTATATAGCTGAGGAGCAGCAGCACACCTGGTATGAGTTAATCAGTGATGCCTCTCCCTGCCAGAGATGCACAGATTGGTTGTGGGTAGATGAAATAATACATCATTGACATGGAAAATATCAATAACATTTTCAAAATTATGAACATTTCATTTGTTTTGCAGATGTTTGGCTAAAAACAAAAGTTACTTCACAGTTTTAAAAATAATTATTTGAGGAATCACTGCTAGTTTTCAGACTGAATGAGTGTTTCTCTCTGGTGTAGGGTTACAGAAAGAGAGAAGGTTTAAAACTGGCAAAGTAAGACCCAAATAGTACAAGACCAGCACTGTGCAGAAGCATGATGTTAACTAGAGTGCACATTTTCCTCTCTGTGCCACTTTCTCTCCCTCAGCTTCAGTGCATTCCTGTCATTACCAGCCCACACATTCATTCATCTCTCCTCCTCCTTCTCTCTTGCCTCTCATCCTCCCATCATGTTTCCCGAGTCTCTGTTGTGTTGCCTTCTCTTCCTCTCCAGCGTGCACATGGGTTAGCACTGGATAAAGCATTACAGTGTTACAGAGTGGATAAATCCCTCTGGGGAGAGGGGATGAGTCAGGTAGATCTGCATGTGTGTGTGTGTGCATGTGTGTGACAGGGAATCTCAGGTTTAATGTATGAGGCAAAAGCTCTCTGTGGCTGTCTGCAGCGAGCAGACGGTCAGATGAATGAAATTTTTTTATTCTGAAGAGGAAATCCACATCACCTCTCATTCATATTTGGATATTAGCCATATATCATCTGCTTCTTTTCTACTTCCCTCTACTTTTTGCTGTCAGGTTTTCTCTGCACTCCTTCCAGACATTCATCTATTCTGCATTTTTTGCTGCATCTCTCACATTTTTCCATTCCTCTTCCTCACTTTCCGACTGGGTCACCATGGATATCGGTGGCCTGACGACAGTGGTGGCCAACTCTGCCTACATCTCAGCCCGCGGCAGCTTTGATGGCACTGCCAACCCTGCAACCAACCGAGACAAGAAGTACCACTCACGCCTGAAGCTGCCTCACATCACGGTGTGTGAAGGCTTGCGGGAGACTTTAGATCTGGGCTTCCAGACAGTCTGCGTGGAGCAGCCCATTGGCAAACGTCTCTTCCAGGAGTTCCTGGACTCCATCAAAGAATACAAAAGCCCCTGCCGCCTATGGAAGGATATTGAGGAATACAACATGGCTGAGGATGAAGACAGAGTCAAAAAGGCAAGCAAGATCTTGTCGAGGTACATGGAGCCGGACGCTAAGTATTTCTGCTCCTTCCTGCCAGAAAACGGCATCACAAAGGTCAAAGAGAAACACCAAGAGGCCGGGGATGAACTTTTCAGTGAGACCATGGACAACGTGATGGACTTTCTCAAGGAAGTGCCCTACACTTTCTTCCTGGAGAGTATGTATCTGAAAAGGTTCCTGCAGTGGAAATGGCTGGAGATGCAGCCAGTGGGAGAGGACTGGTTTATGGATTTCCGTGTGTTGGGGAAAGGGGGTTTTGGGGAAGTGTCTGCCTGTCAGATGAAGGCCACGGGGAAACTGTACGCCTGCAAGAAACTCAACAAGAAAAGGCTGAAGAAGAGAAAAGGCTATGAGGTAAGAAATCAGATCACAACACGTTTGTAGATCAAGAGGAATCTGGAAACATGAGTTGTGGTCGTGTTGTGTACAGTCTCTGCGTAAACCCCCCTCTAAACAAAACTCAGTACCTAGATGGAGCCTGCAGACGACGTAAGGCACCTTTGGCTTATATGATTAGTGCCCTCGGCATTAGAACATTTTGATCTCCTTATAAAGTGCCAGTCCTGCTGTGTTTATAAATGGAGCAGCTCTGGAGTGGATTTCCTAATCAGAAACAATAAAGTGGCTTTAACTTCAGCTCTAGATGTTGCCAAAATGATCCAGTTTACATTAATTTATGAAGCCATGTCAAATTAAACAAAATGTTTCTCTGTACAGTCCTTGTTGATGCTGATACTGCTACACTACAATGATCAAAACCATATAATACAGTGCATTCAAAGTAAGGCTGGTTAGCTCTGTACAGACTGTTTTATATTTTCAACTGCAGCCCTTTGACAAGATGTTTTGAAACCAATAAAGGGATCAAATTCACAGGACAGATTCACAGCAGACAGCATAAAGACACAAAGACAGCATTAACTAACGCAAACAGAAATTCTCAAGGTAGAACACAGGCCATGCAAAGCAACAAGCAACAGCAGAGCATCAGTACAATACAATGAAACAACAGACAGCATGTTAGTACCAACAGACACGGAGCAACATGAAGCAGCAACACAAACATAAAGTTAGCTGTGTTGTTAATAAAATAGATATTACATACATACCAATGCAGAGCTGGCTGCCTGGCAACGGGCAAAGGACGTAAAGCAAGTCAGCGGCATGTAAGCCAGAAATAACAATGATGAGCAATGTAATGTGTTGATTAGAAATGCAGTTTCTCATATCAGATGGAAGAGTCTCCATAGTTTAGAAGCTCTGACAGAAAAGCACGATTGGTCCTTGACTTGTCCTGTAGGGGGCGATGGTGGAGAAGAAGATCCTGGCTCGAGTTCACAGCAGGTTCATCGTCTCTTTGGCGTACGCCTTCCAGTCCAAAACCGAGTTGTGTCTGGTCATGACCATCATGAACGGAGGAGACCTGAGGTTAGAGCTCACTCACTCTCACTCACTGAACACAACATCCCAATGTTTCAGTCCCTCCTTTAGATCCCACATCCTCCCAGGCTCTGCCATAAGGATCTACTTACAACCCCATATTAAGAATTGATATTTTAATTTAGAGATCATGCATTGAATCTCTACAGTGTTCCTTTCTTGCATATCATCTCTCCTGTGCCACTATAGGTATCACATTTATAACGTGGATGAGAACAACCCGGGGTTTGACGAGGCGCGGGCCTGTTACTACGCCGCTCAGATCATCCAGGGGATGGAGCACCTGCACCAGAAGAGGATCATCTACAGAGACCTCAAACCAGAGAACGTTCTGCTGGACAATCAAGGTCAGACACTCAAAAAAAAAGAACATACGCAATCTTACATCATACTTAATACGATAAAGTATGTTAGTATGTGAGTTTGCACAGATCTGTAGTCACTTGTATTTGGTCATGAAACGCAGTGTGAAGTCATTTGGTTTGAAGACTTTTGGGCTTCTCATAGTTGATGGGCTGCTGGTGATTCTTGTTTTAGAGGTCATTTATACATTCAAGACAACATATTGGTTCAACAGTGAATTTATAGAGTACTGCCTGCATTTTGGAGCTCTAGAATATTTGATTCAAACAGTGGTTTGACAAGCCACTGTGAAGCAAAGAACACATCCTTTAATGGCTCAAATCTGCAGCAAACAGCATTAGGCAGGCCAAAAAGGCTTAAACATGCAGTCCACGCTGCAACGTGTTTCGACTTAAACTCTTCTTCAGGCAGCAATGGTAAGTGTGTGCAGTCCTGTCAGCTATATAGGAAGGGGGGAGGATTCAATTAGTAATCACTTCATCTTGGGCAGGTGTGGATAGAGTGTTGTCTGCAACACAGCTGAATCAAATGATGATCAACTGAGACAAACCAAAAAACTCAAAAGGAGCTTTCTGCTGCACAAAAAATGCATGGCATTATAGAAATTGCAATTATTAAGCTGTAAGGCACCAAACAATATACATACACATATACACAGAAGAATATAAACAAAATACACATATTAATGCACAAATGTGTGAGAGGAAATGTGAAGTGCCTGTTTTTTAAAAAAAAGAAGAAGAAAGAGAGAAGAAAGGCTAGTTAATAGAAGCACTGAAAATCTATTTAGGCCATGTGGAAATACTATATTAAAGTAGTGTATCCACCGTGCTTCTGCTTGTTAGTGTTTGCGTTCAAAGTCTCCACCATGAGAAGAGGGTTGAATTTTTTCAATAACCCAAAAGTTTAGTGAGTGGATGGCATGTTTAAGCCTGTATGTGTTGTTTTTTGGCCTGCCTAACGCTGTTTACTGCACATTTGAGCCATTAAAGGATGTGTTCTTTGCTTCACAGTGGCTTCCTTCATTTTTTCTTTTTATGATTTTGCCCTTTGGGTTTTCCACTGTTTTTTGAGATTTTCATTGCAGAGAGTTATACTAGAAGATTAATACTTTTGTGTGTTAAATATGAAGTTGGAGCCAGGAGCCTGTTAGTGAAGCCTAAAGTTAAAGACAGGAAACATGGATGTATTAAGAGACCTGGATGCAGCGTTGAAGGCGGGGCCTCATTCATTCCTATTTAAAGTTGCTCAGTGGTGCATGAAGCCAAAAATTTCAAATGCTGCATATAAAATCGGCACTGCTTCCGCATTGTGTGGCCCACAACGCAGGCGCGCTTGAAACTCCCACCTGCCGAGGTGGCTACTTCAGGTTTAGCGCTCCACTAACTTGAATGGTAATGAAATAGTTTAATCGTGAGGTGCTTTTACATTGTCCAAATTTTATCGGCCCAAATGGATCAAATCCCGCTGGTGAAACAAGTCATTTTGCAAGCTGTGATGCTCAAAAAAATTTATCTAGTGATTTACAGTCGTCTCTTTTGCCATGCAAGACAATTAGAAAAGTATTTTTCGGCCAAGGGCATCATATAACAGATGCAATTCTACTGTTTGCCACTACAAAAATTGGCTTCAAATCCCGGTGCACTTCCTGAGGGCCTGCTGAAAACAGGGGAAAAGAAATTAGCCTGGCTCTGATCAAAGGTGGTAGAATCTGCCTACCAGCACATGAAAAGCTCACTGATTAACATGTTATATTAACATGTTATATCCTTTTTAATCTGCACAATAACTAAAGACAGTGGTGACTTCTGGAGCTTTTGAACGCAGCTGTCCTCATCGTCACACACACTTAGTTGGCTCCAGCTTCATATTTATCATATAGGCAAGAGAGTGCAGTCCTTCCTCTCATCTAACGCTTGGCAAGAAAGTGAATAAGTACATTTCACAAAATGTCAGACTGTTCCTTTAAAACAATCCACCAACCACTTGGGAACAGTACATCAGGTATGGCCTACTAAGTTGTGCTTTTAACGTCATGAAATGAAAGCTCCTCACCTTGACTTTAAAACATGTTCAGTTCTTGGCCTCCTGAGGTCAAAACACACACACGTGTTGTATAAACACACTGAACCACTCACATACACTTAACACCTACACACTGAGTCTTACTTCTAACACAAGGACGTCTTTCAGTTATCAAACAGTTTAACGTGCTGCAGGTCAACATTCGTATCTGTGACGCGCTCGGCTCTTGATATTACCCAGGTGTGTGTTTGTTCTCACAGGTAACGTGCGTATCTCTGACCTTGGCCTGGCTGTGGAGCTGGCTGATGATCAGCTCAAAATCAAGGGTTACGCTGGGACTCCAGGTACAGTCGAACAAAAAAACCCACCACACTGACATTTAACTGGTTGTAGCTGCTCTGACAGCAGGATCTGTGAACGACACCCACACCTGAAAAACCCACAGCTCTGTTTATCTTTCTCACTCTGTCATTAATATTTGACATTTACCTTCACTGTACAGCTGACGGTACCCGACCAGTGTTACCTGAATGACTGAGACATGCCGCCATTTTATAATAGAGCACAATGATTATGACTGTGTTGATCAGCAATATTGTAATAGAGAGTATAAATACAGTATAGATTCAATCTGGTGTTGATTCATCTCCTAATTTGTAAAAAAAAAATACTGGCTTTTAACATGTTTCCTTGTATATTGATGGGATTAGTTCTTGGTATGGCACATGGTAGCCACATGCTGTAGTTTGAGGTGTATCGACGTTTTAATTTAGATAAACTATAAGAGAAACAAATTATTTTAAGTCGTAGATGCATTCAAAGTCAGGTTATTTTAGTGTTTAATGTTGTAGCTGGCAGGGTGTTTGAGGTGTTAGACGACATGAAGTGTTTACTTTTGTAACTTTACACACAGTATTACACAGCTTTTGATTCTTTAAAGGTTAAATTCTGATATTCATCTATTGAATCTATTGAAATCACAGAGGTTTAGCTCTTCACAGACGTACATATGTGGCAGTGTTGAGAAATCTATGAAACAACAGTTCAACCATAAAGAAGGGAGTTCAAATATGGAGGACAGAAGCTGCCAAAATCAGAAATAAATAAATAAATAACTGGAAAAATAAATTAGATATGCCATTAAATGTAGCAAAAATAATATTAAAATAAATGTAAGAAATAATTAATTGATAAAATGTGACATGAATTATTATTTCTGTGTTAATTTGCTTCTTTATGTGTTTACCTTTAATGGCATATTATTTTATTTATTGAGTCATTTTTTTGTTGATTTATTTTTGTTTTGTTTTTTAAATTTTTTTTTAAACATTTGACCTCCATAATAAAAAAAAAGTTAAATTAATGAATATAATGCAAACTGTTTCTATAGCCCAGGTCAGGTGATGCATCACAAAACATACTGTAAACTGATCTATGTGGGGAAAATCAAATATCATAATATATTTGATCAAATGCCTCGATATCAATATTGCAACAATATCGTAGGGTTGACTGTTGGTGCTGTAGAAATCAAATAAGTCCACACATTAAGCAGCTCCTGTTTAGAAGGATTTAAGAAAATTAAATAAGAGTGATGTTTCGAGCCTACTTGATGTGCGGACTTATTTGTTTTCTACTTTGCCAGACGTGTCTTTGGTCCAGCACTCTCTCCATTGGACGCTGGGATGTGAACATCTTTTGTACTGTTTTTGACTATTGGTGCTTCCACAAAATATTTACAATGAGATTTTTGATAAATAATCATCAGTAATGTGGATATAATGACTAAATGACTAAAGGCAAATAATAAAACAGAACAGTCTGATAGGTTTAGAAAATCACATCTCTTTACTAAAATGCAGCCTTTAAAACCAGGGAAAGACAACACTTGAAATATGACAACATTCAAACATTAAGACTCTTGAAATATCTAGTCTCATATCATATCATAATATTGCGATTGATATAGTGTCAATATATTGCCTACCGTATACTAGTACTACTTTATATTACGTAGTTTAATGTGTAATAATCTTTATATTTTCTGAGTTTGTAATTTGTAAAAACTAAATCTGTACCCACTAACCTGTCAGTGCACCTGTGAACAAATGTAAAGGAGTAACAACATTTCCCTTTGATATGCAGTGTAGTACAAGTGCACATAAGTTGCATAAACATAGAATTACTAAAGTGACAGGTGCACTGCTTGAAGTAACGAACATTTTAGCAGTAGCAGCTGCTCCATTGTTAGTGGAGTGAAATCTGATAAGTTGACTCTTTGATCTCAGGATTTTAGTTTGAAGAGATGCAGTATATGTACAGATTAACTTAAGTATATTTTTAACAAAGATATAGATGTATTTAGCAGTTTAAATTGCAAATGGATCCTTCGTCTTATCCAAATGCACTGACACAGAAAGGTTGTGACCTCTTTTCCTATCACTGTAGAATGGTAGTACAGCATACTTATATTTATATCTATATTTTCATACTGTAGACATAGCTCTGCTCATTGTTACATTGCACTATTTATCCTGCTTTACATTACTATAGTTCTTATAGTCGCATAGCATTATCTATATTTATATCCATACTGTCATATATCTGCTGATAGACAACTCATAGTGTTGACTTTCAAAAATACACACTGAGAGATAATCTCACTGTTTTATTCTGCTCTTTGTTTGTCATCTTATGCTGTACTTTGTGTATTTGTGTAAACACCTTGGGGTGACATTTCCTTTCTGTGTACTCTGCGTGTGGAAATAACAATAAACAAACTTTAATTTCACTTTTTCCTCTCACCTGCAGGTTTCATGGCTCCAGAGCTGCTTAAAGGAGAGGAGTACGACTACTCTGTGGATTACTTTACCCTGGGGGTCACTCTGTTTGAGTTCATGGCTGCCAAGGGCCCCTTCAGGACCCGGGGAGAGAAGGTAAACATCCTGTGTGACCTGTGTTTCCTGTTGTCAGCCCATGTTCAGAGCTGTTTTAACATGTATTCTGTGCTTCAAACATTTCTTTGTTTGTTAAATTTCCTCTGCCTCTTCCCACAGTGGTCTTAGCTCTTACACACATATTTCTGTCATGTGATGTTTAAACCAGCTTTTACTAAACCCGTGTGATAATACAGTGACAGGCTGTAAAGATTTGATGGCTCAACTTTGTCCTCTTGTGGCCTCATGTGATACTGCGCTGAAATATAAAGCTGTGATTTAACCAGTGCTGGAAGAAGTATGAGCCAAGAAAAAGTAGCAATACCAGTCTGTAAAAAGTGTGACATTAAATGGATTTCATTACATATTTGTTCATCAAGCATTAATGTGGCCTGCACTGGGGGTTTACAGTGTTAATTGTGCAGCATTTTCAGATGACTGTAGCTACATAAACCTGAATACTCTAAATTTACCTGCAGATAAATAATAAATGTGCAGGTCTGAATTGGTTATTCCCTTTTAAGCTTTCATTTTTGGTGCATTGAGTCAGGTATAACAGGATAAACGTGTGTTAAAGTTGGACTTGTGTTTTAAATAAGAGGTACAGATGCATCTGTTCTGTCCTCTGTGCTGTTCCCAGGTAGAGAATAAAGTAGTGAAGAAGCGTATCCTGAATGAGGCAGTGATGTATCCAGAGAAGTTCAGTGAAAACGCCCGCTCCATCTGTGAGGGTCTGCTGGTCAAAGAGGTCGACAAGAGGCTCGGCTTCAAGAACGGATCTTGTGACGAGATCAGGGCGCACCCCTTCTTCAGAGAGATCAACTGGAGGAAACTCGATGCAGGTGTGTTCCATATCATCAAAGTTTCATAGTCGTTACCAGTCACTGTTTGGTTGATTGAAGTTAAACAAACTAAACGTCCATGAACCACTCGTGTCTCCTCAGGGATCCTCACACCCCCTTTTGTGCCAGACTCAAAGACAGTTTACGCCAAGAACATCGATGACGTTGGGGCCTTCTCCACTGTGAAAGGTGTTCAGCTGGACAACAAAGACAATGACTTTTATGATGAGTTCGCCTCGGGGAACATCTCCATCCCCTGGCAGGAGGAGATGATCGAGATGGGGATCTATGGCGAGCTCACAGTCTGGGGACCTGAAGGCACACTGCCCAACGACCTGCGCCGAGAATCCATCCTGGAGCAGCCGCCCAAGTCCTCCACCTGCACGGTGTCGTGAGAGGTGACCATGATGCTCCACAAAACACCTAATGGAAGATTTTACATGAACTGTTTGTTTCTTAAGCACTTTTTGTACAAGACGTCAGTACGTTTTAGTGGTGAGGCTGAGTGTGGAGGATGATGCATGCCTCTAAATGCAAAACCTTTTTTACTTTTAGCTCTATACTGTTAAATCATGTTACATGTCATGTCTATACTGTTGCTCACTTTAGTCTCATTTTCTTGAGGTAGAGGAATGAATGATCAGCTGTTATGTGTGTGTGTGTGTGTCAGTGTGAATAAACTGCAAGTTAAAAAAAAAAACATTTCTATTTCCTACCACCATTTTTGTTTGTTTCCACTTTTTGCTTTTGCTTTATCATTTTGCAGAAGTGTAAATAAACTTGTGTCCCTTGCTGCAGAGATGTTCAACTGAATTGAAATAAATATTTTGACATTAAAATCAGCGTGTTTTGTGTGTGATTGACACATTAACGTGAAGCTTCATTCAGGGACCAACAGATCTTAAAGAGCTGCCAGGATTTTAAAATCTGAAATAATTGAGAACATACTGAAACAATCTCTGTTGGCTGTGCAGATGTACACGCACAGCTCTTAGTTTTAATTTAGTGTGTTGCATGTTTTAAAGCTAACAGTCCAGTAAAATATATATCACTGAACAATAACGTAAAAACTGTATTTGTACTAGCTTCTGAAACGATGTGGAAAAGCTTTCACTGATATATTTAAAGAGTTGCTCACAATGATTTGTACATTACAAGAAATACTTACAACTGAGAGCCTGAAACTTTTGAAAATAACATAAATGAATAATCAATTTCTCTCATTTTTATAAGCGAGGACGAATTAATAATCAATGAAGGGTGACACAGTGGTGCAGTGGTTAGCATTGTCACCTCACACTCCTCACCCTGGGCTCGAACCCCGTGTCAGCGTGTGTTTTCCTCTGGGTGCTCTGGCTTCTTCCTGCAGTCCAAAGATATGTGATCAAGATTGTGTGTCTCTATGTGTCAGCCCTGTGATAGTCTGGTGATCTGTCCAGGGTGTACTCCGCCTCTCGCCCAATGACAGCTGGGTAGGTTCCAGCTGTTTCACCTGTGTCTTGTTCCACTCACCTGTGTGGAGCTAATAATCAACCCTTGTGTATTTAAAGACCAGTGCTTCCCCCATTCAGTTGCCAAATTGTCGTTGTTGTCCTACTGTCCTCATGCTTTCCAGCCTTTTCTTTGTGTTTGATTCCTTGCTTTTTGACTCTGCTTAGCTTTATAGACTTTGCTTTTTGTGTGTTTTCCCTGAATGGATTTTTCTGCCCTCTCTGACTGCCTTCACTTGTTTGACCCCTGACCTCCTAGATAAAGATTTAGATTTGATAAACTGTTCTTGGTGTTTTTGTGTGTTCCTCTGCAACTGAGTCAGGTTTTGTACCAGATCGTTACAACTATAAACTCATTGTTAACTCAGCTGTTAGTAATTTGTCTTTATCATTAAAACAACAGCTGTCCCTCAGGGTCACTGTCATTTCCACCACAATGTAGGCTACAACATGAATTTAAAATGTTTTATTGTTTGTTATTGTTTTGTTTTTTCTTGCTGCCAGTGTTATATTACTAAAATATTGTATCAGTAGCCTGAATTTTTCTAAACATATGTCAGATTTTCTAAAAAGTTTCCAGACCAAATGGACCATAGTTGAAGAATTGTGGAAGCGTATTGCATTCAAAATCTGTTTTGAGTAATTTTTTCAGTTTTCGGTGTAATTTTTTCTGTTTTTCGAGGTTTTTTTGTTTTGTTTTGTTTTTTGGGGTAATTTTTTTCTGTTTTTCTGAGTGTTTTTGAGTTAAGAGAGCAATAGAACAACAGATGCTTTCATTCCTTTCTTGAGAGCTTGATATAATGGAAGCAGACATGACCCGCTTGTTTAGTTTAATCCAGTTTTACTTTGTTTTGGGTTTGAGACACTAGGAGATACTCTTGTCTTTAAGTCATATAGATGGTGTTATCATCAGTTTGTCGACTTTACCCAGGCACCGGTCACTTGCAGGTGTCAGGTGGGAGCGTTTCCTCGTTCAGGAAAAAAAAATTACCACGAAAAACAGAAAAAATGACCACAAAAAAAAACAGGAAAAAAATACCCTGAAAAACAGAAAAAAATTACCACGAAAAACAGGGAAAAAAATTACACCAAAAAACAGAAAAAAATAAATGACTCAGAAAACAGAAAAAAATTACACCAAAAAACAGGGAAAAAAATTACTCAGAAAAACAGAAAAAATTACACCAAAAAAACTGAAAAAAAAATTACTCAGAAAAACAGAAAAAATTACACCAAAAAAACAGAAAAAAATTACTCAGAAAACAGAAAAAAATTACACCAAAAAACTGAAAAAAAAAAAAACTCAGAAAAACAGAAAAAATTACACCAAAAAACAGGAAAAAAAATTACTCAGGGAAAAAAAAAACAGAAAAAATTACACCAAAAAAACTGAAAAAAAAATTACTCAGAAAACAGAAAAAATACACCAAAAAACTGAAAAAAATGATTCAGAAAAACAGAAAAAAATACACCAAAAAACTGAAATAAATAAATAAATAAATAAATTACTCAGGAATAACAGAAAAAAAATTACTTCTTTTATTTGTCAAGTGAATGCAATACGCTTCCGTAAAGAATGGCCCTAATTAATTTATATTTAAAAAACACTGAATAAAAGGACAAGCTGAGGATCCTGTTTAGCTTGTGTTTCCAGTATTGGCCGATAGAGGGCGCTTTAAACTCACATTACAGTTTGTCCTACACCTCAGCGCTGCAGCATCATGACCACTCACTTTACAGACATTAAAACACACACAGCAAAAATTAATCACTTTATTCACCTTTTCATCATATAGTATAGAGTTTAGCCACATATTTTAAGTATTTCCAGCATGAACAGCATGAATCTCGTGTTAAATCTTTATGAAACTTATATAAGACAGATAATTGAATAATTTATCAGTGAGGCAAATACTGGCAGCTGATTGGTCCCTCTCTGTCTCTCTCTCTCTCTCTCTCGGGTTTCAAGAAAAGTTGAACTGGCCGCAGCTCAGAGTCACCTGTTCAATTTATTTTTCAAATCGCACCTTTATTTACCTTAAACATGTTTTAATTTCCAGAAAAAGACGCATCTTACTCGCAGCTTGTTGCCTGTGGAGGACTGAGGGCGGTTTGAATCAACAGGGACAAAGAACAGCTCGACCAGAGCACTACAAGCGTCGCTTCAGCTGCCTTATCTCGATTTTTTGAAGAAGAAAATCATTTTTTAACTTATTTGCCCGGACTGAGTGAAGATGCAGCAGCCTGACAGCCAGCAGACAACAGCTCAGACAGCTCAGACAGAAACACTGGATCCAGCAGGTACAGTGAAGTTTCATCCTGAGGTCTCCTAACCTGAGTCTGCATGGAGCTGCAACTTACAGCAGCATCTGCACTGTCATTAATAATTATCGTTATTTATTTTTCCTTTTTTTTCCTCTAGTGTGTGCATGTGAGAGCATAAAGTTATTCTCAGCAAGGACACAATATATTCCTCAGGTTTCTTCTTTTAGATGAGAAATAAATACTTAAAGTGCTTCTCCCACAGTCTCATCTGCAGAGGTAGAGTTACATTTACTCAAGTACTGTGCTTAGATATATCCCTAAACTGGGTGTACTCGTTAGTATACTGGTTAGCACTGGTTATATACTGGTAAACTGGTAGAACTGAATTCTGTATTGTTCTATAAAAAACATGTACTTTGAATATTCATCTGAGTCACAGACAGTCAAAGGTTGAATGTAACTTAACTCCAGTGCTGTAGTTAAATACAATTTTAAAAGAAATACATTTATTTGACACTTATAGTTACTAGTTGGGTAACTTCTTACATATACATAGGATCAATATCATGATACTAATCTACAGCAGTACATAAAATATCCAACATTTTTGCTCCACATTGACGAACTACAACATGAACATGCTCTTAAATGTGTTAGTGATGAAAGCAACAAGGTGATAAGGAGCCATTGTGAATAGTAAGCACTTTAACTTTTGATATTTTAAGTTAATTTGGCTGATAGTACCACTGTAAATCCAGGACTTTTAATTATAGTGGAGCACTTTTTGAGCATGGTATTTTGGCTTAAGGCCCTACTTCTTTCACCACTGGTTACTTTACTGATCAGGATTTTTCGAATCTATACCACTTAACCACAAAGTTCTTGCACACTATAAAGCCTTACTAATACCGCCACTAAAAACAAAACTATGGCCGTGAAAAGATCAAAACTCCTGCAAACTGTTGATGACAAAATCTAGAGGAGGCATATGCAATGTGATGTCTTGTTATGAAGTAAATCAAACCACTCAGCAGTGTATAGAACAGGTAGAAAGAGCTCCACCACAGCCAGCTATGAACACTTATTTTTGATCGATTGAATACATTTTGTTGATGATTACCTGAATAAGAATTTAAATGTAGGACTTATTTTTGACCAAATACCTCTGTGCTTTTGGAACATTCATAAAATATTTACTCAGAGAGATTCTTGAGAAATAATCATTAGTAATGTGGATATAATGACTAAATGAGTGGAGGCAAATAATGTGTGGTTAATTGAGAAGATGACCTCACTTGCCTTTATGCAGTCTTTAAAACCAAGAAAACACACACTTGTGATACTACAATATCTCTAACCTAAGACTATATCTCGTCTCAAATTAACAAATCGATATAGCATCAATATATTTCCTTTATTTATTGCACTACTTGCATTTGAAAATGTTTACATTGTTGCACTGGTACTTTTACTGAAGTAAATCTGCAAATTTCTTCACCACGAAAACATTTAAAGGGAAATTAAACAGGATATGCGCATGCTGTCTTGAGCAAAATGGAGGTTAGAGTTTTGGATTTAATGGTCAGAGTTAGAGACATGTAATTCAGAGGTTTCAGGATGTAATAAGTCTAAAGACGTCCTCCTGTCATCTCTCCTCAGCTCACTACCTGCGTCGCAGGAAGACGGCTCTGTTGGTGACCGTGTCTCTGCTGGCTCTGGCTCTGCTGGTGCTTGCTGTGGGTCTGGTCTCTGCCACTCGCACCGACAACGTGCCTGTTGCTGGATATTATGCCGGCATCACTGTGAGTGACTGTCACCTCACCACTGACCTTCACAACCTTTACATCTCTATGTCCTGATACTCTGAACATGCACTAATATCATTAACCCTTCACACACTGTACGATTGTGACATGGTGTTGTTGTCTTGTACCTCCAGCTGAGTTTTGGAGCGTTCCTGGGTATTGTTGGCATCCACCTGGTGGAAAATCGCCGTCCCATGGTGAGTCTGTTCCTCTGACACTCATGTCATCGTAGCAACCCATTTAAAATCACATGATGATGGTGGTTTTATTTATTCCATCCCATTTGACACCTATGTCGTCTCATTTAGACCTCTTAACGTGACCCACCATAGACACATTTTGGTCTTTTTTAGGGAGGACAGGGGATCTTTGTGGGGAGATAGGAGGTCAACAGTGTATACCACATAAAGATGGTATATATCACCTGAAAGATGGGAGCCTGAAGATTAATTTGAGATTTATCTCAGCACTGTGTGTCAAGTTTTTCTAGTCATAGATACTGTATGTATTAAACATTGTGTTTTGGTTAGGCGCCTACTCAAACTTTTAAACTTTCGAGTATAAACGGGCTTAAAACATTATGATTTAAGTTTTTTGGGTTGATACCATTTCTTACACAGACTTTTTACTAAATTTAAGCATTTTTTTAACAATTGAGAATTGATAAAAATGGTCAAACATTCCTCCAAAATACCATATTAAGACACCAAAGACCTTGAGGAACACCACAGAAAATGCTGTGACTTGGTATCCAAAACTTCAGAATGTGGAGATTTCTCTAAAAGCTGCATTTTTCAGCAATTGGATGGCGAGCACTTCCATTCTGAAACCTGCCGAGAAACCACCTTATTGTCAATATACATATGAAAGGCACACATTCTCTGAACGCCTGTGGTCTCTTGTTCGGCATTGTAAAGTTTCATGGGCCTGTGATTATCCTGGAGGTCACAATAGGTCATTTTATACATTGACACCTGTTTCACTACAATGATATAGCTACCATGGGGGCTAACATCATTTAACATGAATAAATCTGGGCTCATTAAATCCACAATAGTCTCAGCTTTCCATTCATACTCAATCACTGCAATTCCAAGATTGTTCAGGGACCCCAGTATGCAGAAACATTCAAATACACAAGACAGAAATAACACATCTGTACTGCATGCAAAAAGCGGCATGGTTTTTGCCACAGCGCTCGTAGGTACCCATTGAACCCATTTTCATTCAGATACATTGAGCTGAGAGGTCGAGGGACCCCTTTGAAAATGGCGTTGACAGTTTTTCCCTCAAAAGATTTGACCTCTTGAAATACAGTAATGTCAGCCAAGATAGCCAATTAGGGTTAACTATATACAATGCGTACCTCAAACTTCAAAACAATTGTTGCATGCATGGTTGGTATTTTATAGGTTAATTTATATAATCTTACTGGTGAACAAAGACGAGCATTTAGCAGCTGAACAGGAAGTGGCAGACACCAAAACAGTGCTAGACGGAGAATATTGGACTTACACTTCTAAATGAATGGCAGTGTTGCGCCTTATCAACTTTTAAAAGCTGACAGTATCCTCAGTGTTGTGTTTACAACTTGTTCTGCTGCACCCAAGTGGCCAAAAAGGGATTTTGCAAATGTTCAATGGGATTGGAAAAATGCATTCAACGTGATTGTCAACCCTTTTTTGTTCACGACGACAGCTCCAATTGTTTCATTCACTCCCTGTTTGTTCTCTGTCAGGGTTACTTCTGTTCAGGCTTCACAGTATTCATCTTCTAAAAATGAGGCATTGTTCCTGGAATACAGGATGTATATATATATATATATATATATATAGGCTTCACCATAAATGAGAGGATCATGTTACAGACTTTGCAAATTCACTAAACTGTTTTAGGGGAAATTGCTCTATTATAAGCAAGAAGCAAATCTGATTACTGGTTGGCTGAGTAATGTGTTCTTGGTCCTTGTGCCCGGGACAGTGTGTGTGACTGGATTTGTGGTCGGGGGGAAGTGAACGTGATTGGCTCTGGATTTGTGTGACGAGAGGGGAAATCGCATTAGTATTGGTCAGATGCTGACAGGGCTCGTTTGTTTCAGACAGGGACACAGGTATAGTATCATCAAAGTGCCTCAGAGTAGAGACTCACAGGCAGACTGAAGACCTGCTTGAAAAGCTTATGGTGAAAGTTAAAAAAAAATTGATTAGAAACCTCAGTTTGAGAACTTCAGACTCCTCCAAAAAACTAAACAGAATAATGGGAACAAAATCATGAACTGATTTCCAACCGTCGTCATTACTGGCAGCAGTCAGGAGGCCGACAGATACAGATGCCAGCAGCAACCAGAAGCTGAAACTGTTCCCCTGTGTATCACATTCTCAGGACATGAGACCCGGCATGAGACAAACCGAGTCCCTGCAAGGACTGAAGAGGACACCAGTGACACAGAAACTTTAGCAGATTAGGATCCTTGTTTTTCACCTCTGAATTGGTCCAAATTATTTATGTTGCACACGTCTAATTTTACATAAAAGTTAAAGTGTCCATCCCGTTGAGAGTGCAGTATTATCGTGGAAGTTTCTTGATGAGTCATGTCTCATTTATTTCTCTCAGTTTATTGCCAGATAAGTCCTGCAGGAGTATTTAATCTGTTATTTCACATAAAGACTTAAGTCAAGTGTCTGGTAATATTCATCATATACTCTACATTACCTAAGAGCCCGTTCTCACTCCGAAGTTGTTGAAATCTGGTGCTTGGGCAGTGACTTGTGGCGTCAGAAACCAATGAAAAAAGGCGTCCTTTAATGTCGGCATGATACGCAGCCAGTTGCTGTTACACTTTAACAGCGCCCAGCAGCATCAGGGAAAACGCGGTGGGACAAGGACAAAAGTTATTGTTGGGTCCAACAAACACTGACTTCCACCCGAGAGAGTGGTGTTTGCATCCCGATTCTAAAGCCAAACCCTGTTCCTTTTTCCTAACCCTAACCACATATTTTTGTCGCCTAAACCCAACCATGTGTGTTTGTTGTTGAAGGAAAAAAAACATCAACTCGCGGTGTTGTACTGATGTAGTGCGTTTATTTTGAAAGAGACTGTATGTTAATGTTAGATTTCCTGTGAAAACGGAAGTGTAGTTTGAAAGAAGACAATGCATGTAACAGGCAGAACTTGACACGGCGTCCCACAACGCCAACAAACAATGCACCAAGGATATTTTTCACGTTGTGTGTGGATGTGGAAAGTCCATGACCAAATGTCAATATGTGACGAGGTGAGTGAAAATGTGTTGTACCTAAAATATTGGTTAAAAAACAAGGACAGAGAGAAACTAAAGAGATACTAAGTTAAAATTCCAGGGCATAACAAGGATTTTAAAAATGTAAAAAAATATAAAAATATACCCTCTCTCCCTGAGAAAAAGATTAGATACCAGAAAAAGTCCCTAATTTTATTTTGTTTTTTTTTTAAAATTGCCTTTTTTATATTAAATTTATTCAGTTACCTTGAATTATATTTTCAGGACATTTATGTAAACTTAATGTTGTTTCCAAATGACTAGGAATAACATTTTGGGCGGGAAACCAAATTATTCTCTGTTTTTTTTTAAATAAAATCAGTCAAAGTACATCAAGAAGAGAGAATAATTCATTTAAACTGTAAAGTGCTAAAACCTTAAAATTTACAGTCACTGATGACAATGACCTCAGGGCAATGATACTCAACTTAAGGCCCATGAGCAAAATCTGGCTCGTGACAGGGTGCCAAGTGGCAATCAATCAAAATAGAGCTTTGGCTGAGATAGTATCAAAATGGGGGGCGGGCTCAGGCTATGCCCCGAATGTCCTTAAATCCTAGAAACACCCCTGCGTACACCTGACTTGTGCTGCAACTGGATTTGCCTCTTGGGAAAGATGAGTGAGGACGGCAAACGCTGAAAGGTTGAAAACATGCAGTTCATTAATTATATATGCTAATATATGCTAAACATTATTAATGTTTGTTTATTAAGTGGCTTCTGGTTTCCTGACATTTTCCAAAAGTGGCCCCTGGGCAAAGCAAGTTGAGTGTCCCCGTCTTGGGGCACTTCTTTATGTGTTACATTAAAAAAACAGAAAGATAAAAGGCATCAGAAATTCATTTAATAAATGACTCTACAGACATTTAGAGACACTTTACAGGCGTACTCAGAGAAATAGTGTCTTGGTGTGATAGAGATGTAAACCTGTCACTGTGACTGTGATACAGTGTGTGTTGTGAATTTTTCATGTGGCGTGCAGGGTGTCGTTGTCTTACCTTACACTGAAGTCTACCGTATCTAATCCAGTCTGTACCATAGACTCTGCATAACATAAAGAATATACAGTGTCCGTACACACTTAGAGCTGTTCACACATGTGGAGAGGTGCAGCTGACTAATAGTAGAATAAATCATAATTTAACAAAGATAAATGTTTAATAAAAATGTTTATGTTAAAGCATATTTTCTGTAGGCTCTCACTCCTTTTGAGTCATTGCTGTTGTGTTATTTCTCATGTTGTGTTTGTGGCTGTAAATGTGTGAGGGAAACTTTCTATCTTGCTGGCAAAGACATTTACAGCCTGCTGTATCCGTCTGCCTCTCCTGGCATCACTCCCATCTGTGCTTTAAACTTTAATGGCGAGTTTGCTGCCACACCAGCGCCGGTCTATGGTGTCTGTTATGAGGCACATGTGGCACGATGCTGCTCTCACACAGGTGTCTTCTTCCCATCCTGTGTCCGAGGCTCAGGGCGGTAACACGAGAGCTGGCTGGCAGAGCGAAGTCGCTCATTAAAGAACAACTAACCAACATGCTGACAATACAACACAGACATCTGAGAGCTCCGAAGCTTCCCGTGTTCTTGCTGCAGCTTTGCTCGTCTGACGTCACGAGGCAGCAGATGGAGGACGATGTTGTTTGAACTGTTAACAGTCAGAGAAGTGGCGAGTTTAAATACCGCTGCCAAAAAGAGATGTTCCCAACTTTGATTACAGAAATTAACAACTTCAACATGCAGCAAAGGGCCACTGGTTGGAATCCAACCCGTGGCTGCTGTGGCCAGGGCGCATGATTGGCTGCTGCGGCCAGGACACAGTTGTGCGTGCACTCTACTAGGTGAGCCATGGAGCACCCTGGTTTGGGCATCTCTATATGAGAAACTGGGAGGCAATCTGATGTTTGCTCATTTGGATCACGTCTAGTGTCACCTCTTTGTTATAGGCGTCCTAACCTTCTGCGTGTGTCAGCAAACAGGCAAAGTGACGTGTAGCTTGCTTGAAAACGCTCGCCCTGGCTGTCTTTTATGAAGCGTTTCGCGCCTTCTTTTGTCAGAGCAAGATGATCATTCAGGGCTCGATAGGCTCTCTGAATGTTTTTGTGACTCAGGGTATATCTGGACGATTATTCACGCTCTATCCATCAGAGTTCGCTCACTCACTGTGGGGAGGAAGAAGGGTCACACATGAGACAAATTAACGCCTGCAGATATTCACCGCCTGTTCACTTCTTTTCAGTGGAAGTAAAGGGACAAATAAAACTTTGCCTTTCTGTACCGAAGCAAATTCACATCTTTGCATCGTGTGGGGTCTAACTTTGGTGAACTTTAACTGGCAAAGTCCCAGCCTCAGCTAATCCCAAAGATGTATGTGAGGAGGAGACATTGATTGTTGCCTTGTTTAACCAGCCGATATCATATGAAAAATACAAACTGTCCTAAATGATAGATGCTTCTTGGCTGGCAGTGAGTCGTGAGACAGGCATGAACGAAAGCTAACATTAGCTCGCATGCTAGCTTTCTGTGTGTGTCTCATCCAGCTCTGCCCACATTCAGCACGAATATCACCTCGGCAGGCGATGGTCACTTCACTCATGTGTGACCATGCACTAGGAGTTTAGTTTGTGAATTCACTTAACCTTAAAAACTGTGACATCAACAGCTTAGCTGACAGGCAGAAATTTCTCTTCGCTTAATAGGAAGCTTTATCTCTAGATTTTTAAAGTGTTATAAGACATGTGCTCCAATCACAAATGTTCCCGAGAGACCAGCCCTCATTATGAATCTGAGAGAGGTCAAACACACATTTGTGCTCCACTGACATTTCTTGAATAAAGCTTTTTAAAACCCTAATAACCGTATATTACCACATTTACTGTTATCTTGTCCTTCAAAACGTTTAAAAGGCTCATGGAGCATGAAATCTGTCTGTAAACTGCCCTCCTATCTGCCCTCACCCTGCTGCTCCTAAAGCAGGCTTCACTGCCCCGATACACTGTGAGATTTCTTTATGGCTAAATGCTTCATGTAGCTCGTGTTCTTCGCTCTGTAGTTAGTGCCTGTATCTCACACACCGCCGTCCTTTTGGTCACCTTGCAGCTCAGAGAGCGGAACGGTGAACCTTTAAAAGGGCCGTATTTTACCCAACATGGTTCTTATTACCAGGGTGTCCAGCTGTGGTCGTGATTGGTCACTGGACCACTGAGCAGGGGGATAAAGACCTTGAAGAGGTCAGCGACTTTAGTTACATAACCTGATAGCTATCTTTACTGAAGCTATAAAATCCCTCCTTGTGTTTTTACCTCTTTATCGTTGGTGTATCTTCTTCTGTAAAACTTTTATCATGTGTGTCTTTGTCTTTCATTGGTATTTCTTTGTTTTTAAGTAATTAAAGCAGCTACAATTAATATTCTTTATAATAATGTATCAAATGCCTCGTACTAATGAACCTGCAGAGGATAATACCTTAATTAGAAGCTCTCCTCGACTTTACAGAGGTTTATAACAGGTCTCAGCTCATTGTTTAGCATTTTGTTTCACTCTCTCAAGTGTGGATAGACAGGGAGAAACACACACAAGCCTAAGACGTGGTAAGATACGATATTCCTCACTATATGAAGTGACTGATAACAAGATATGTATAATGGATTGTAAAGAAATTCGTCAGGATTTTATTTTGTAGACAATTGATCTGGATTTATAGCTTGATGGGATGACAGCACAATGATGTGTGTGGTATCATTGGAAAGCTCTGGTCCTGTGCTTTCATGTGATATGCATGGCATTTCTGTGCGAGCCTGCATTCGCGAGTAATCCATCCAAGAGTAATGTGTGTGCAAAGCTGTATGAAAGCTCTGTTATACATCATTTTAGTGTAACTTTATCATTTTTTTCGCTGTGAAAACATTCGGAAAGCTACGATTCCGCTGTTTCACGTGATATGCGTGGTTCCTCGCTATGACGCACGATCGCGGAGAAAAACCATAGAGAAGAACAGGTGTGAATTTGGACGCACTATGCGTCGTTCTGGACGGACTCCTTGGCCTGCTGCTGCTGCATTTTCCCAAAAAAACGGGACAAATTGTGTCCCGGGAGAGATTTTTTTTTTCCCGGGACAGCTGATGAAAAAAGAGAACAATTCTGGGAAAAACGGGACGGGTGGCAACTCTAGCCAAACCATGTAACTACAGTCTCAAAGTCCGTTAGGTGATGCCATTTGGCCTGAAAAGATTTTTTCCCATAGACTTACATCGTGAAAGAGACATCTGTAAATCAGAGGATACATTTTTTAGGATATCAAAACCCCATTCGGTCCATTCAGTCCGATAACGTTGCTAAAGTCTAGAAGAGCCACACAATTTCAACCCCACTCAAGTTAGCAAAGCGCTAAACCGGAAGTTAGCCGCTTGGCCTGCAAATTTCTTTAGTGCGCTTGCTCTGTGAGCCCAATGATTTTGAAGATCAGGGTAATTTTATACCTGGGACACTGAACATCTTTGGCTTAGGATGCCACAGAGCAACTTTAATTGGTAGTGACCAAACACAGAGGTAAAAGGAGAGCGAATACTGGACTTACATTCATCACGTGGACAAACTTTAAATTAATGCTAATGTTGCTCTGTAGCTGCTGGATGTGTAAATAAGGAACTATTTATTAACTTGAAATGTGATTATATGTCAGTGTTGTGTAAAAAACTTGTTTCAGTGAACTTTAAAGGCTAGCATCACGCGCTCCATCTGTCTCCCCCTAATGTCGTAGGTGGGGAAGCTACTTTGGTTAGCGCTGCTTTGTGGTGGCCATACATCAGTATTTTCTTTCACAGGCATAGTTTTTCTACTACTTCCAATAACCCTGTTTTCCATCATGTCTGAAAACATACACTTTGCTGTTTTCTGAAGTGTTCTCAGGGTTAATTTGCCAAATCGTTGGGAGCACAAAAACTAAGCTGCCACCTTGACCATGACCAGAGGCCAATCCAAGTACTTCATTCAAAATCCGATATCAGCGAAGTAGCAGATTACTGTTTTAGCTGGTCTTTTACAATGGGTTGTATTGGAAAAATTGAAATAGTAACTTGGGAATATAGCTGGCACATGAACGTAGCAGAATGAAAAAGTACAATATTCAAGAAATGTACTGGATTTAAAGTATAAAGTAGCATAAAATTGCTATAATCAAGTGAAGTACAAGTACCTCACAGCTGTGCTACAGTACAGTACTTGGTACTTTCCACCACTGCGGTCTTTTTAATATTTCCTCACTGACTCCACTCCTGAGAGCAGAAAACCATCCACAGCCTTTAATCTTTCTCAGTATTTGATTTTTCTCTCTGTTCAGCTGTATCAGGGGAGATTTGGGGGTTTGGGCGACAGAGTGTGTGTTGAGGTGTTTTATGTGCTGGCAGCTGGTGCTAAGGTAATGTGAAGTAATGCAGTTGTCAGGCTCTATTGTCTCTGCTGCTGGCCTCATCTCCCACTTACAGCCCATAAAAGCAGAGTCATTTAAACCGCTAATGAAGTGGAGAGTCTGGGCCAGTGGCAGATAAAACCCACCCAGAAAAAGCTTATTTTCTCAGCACCGCTCTCATTTCACTTTATTCAGGGAAATTCAGTTTAAAATTCCCTTAATATCCATTTCACCACGCTTTGTGTTAGTCTACGGCAAGACATTTCATATGTGACACCTGGCCACTAACTTAACAAAGATTAGCCTGAATAAAACTGACATGTCAAATAAATGTCATCATATTTGGACAATTACACCACTACGTTGGGTTGCTATGTTTATTTCTGATCAGGCAAAACCTGTGGAATTAAAAACCAAATTAAAAAATACTGAAAGGCCCTTTGTAGCACTGGTTCACCAACATGATTAGACCTCTTCTCAGGGCTGTGAAGGCATGTGCAGACTGAGTTTGACAATATTTCCCTCATGTTTTTAGCTCTATCACTGGGTGACATCAGAAACCAAAGAATGAATTACCCAGTGGGAAAAGCGGGCAACTGCCCAGAGGTCTCAGATCCTCAGAAACTACAGGGTCAGATTGGTATCATAATGAAATAATGCACACAGAAGGATTAACAACTGTATTTTGAGTTTTATATATATAAATGACTTTTTGAGACTCCCCTGACATCGCTGGGTTTGTTAACGCATTCTTTTCAACAGAGAATTATCTGCAGCCAATTAGATGTCTCCTTGCATCTCAGACTGCGCCCCCACCTGGGGATGATTAGCGTTACATCTGCACAGGTACCCTGAGGTCACAGAAGCTATTTTATCCTGTCAGCAGACAGCATGGAGCCACAGATCTCTTCTTTTACTCTCCATCACTTTTCAGGGAAGTAGAGAAAATTGTAAACTGGGCTTTTTATGCCACCGCACCAGTGATAGCCGTAGTCAGAGGCATTATGTTTTTGGGTTGTCCATCCATCCATAT
The DNA here is from genome assembly GCF_041903045.1 of Epinephelus lanceolatus. Lineage (NCBI taxonomy): Eukaryota > Metazoa > Chordata > Actinopteri > Perciformes > Serranidae > Epinephelus > Epinephelus lanceolatus. The sequence goes on from NC_135735.1 coordinate 16,231,231, forward strand.
GTACGCTGTGTTCTTGTGAACCTGATACCTCAAGAACGCATTGAGGGAATTTATTCAAATTTGAAAAGATGAACTGATTAGATTTTGGGTGTAAAAAGTCAAAGGTCAAGGTCACTGTGACCTCATCTGCTTCATTCTTGTGAATGTGATTTTCTTTTTGTGGAACATTGTGTGAGTGAATTTCTTGAAATTTGGCATGTACTTTGACTCAACAGTGAACTGAATGCTTGTATTTAGTGGTTAAAGGTCACTGCGACCTTACAAAACACATTTTGGGCCATAACTTAAGAATTCATACGCTAATTATGACAAAATTTCATAAAAATGTCTAACAGTCTAAAATTATGAAGTGATGACATTTCATATCCAGAAGGTCAAAGGTCAACTTCAGTGTGATATCATAATGTTCTGCCAAAACACTTTTCTGGCCATTACTCAGCGTCATATCTCACTTTTCGTTGGATACTGAAGTGGTGATAGCTACTGATCTTTGGTGTCCACCTTGAAGCTGCACTGACTGTATAGATCTTCTGTCCTGACGAGGTTGAAAATGTCTTTCAAGCATCCACACTTTAGAATTTGTAGTGTCCTTGCAGCAACATCTGCATTTGAAGCGTGGTCAAGTGTCATGGCTACAAATGAGTCTACAGAGATATGGAGGTTTGTGGAGGTATACAACTGTTAAGTGGTAACTCTTCTCAATTTTTGGGACATCCTGCTGTATCCCACCCATCATTTTAGACCAATTTTTTCCTTTAAAAAAAAAGCATGTGTTTAATCTCCTGCTTCAGCACAGCAGGTTCGGTCCTGGAGGAGCGATCGAACAGACAGTAAATGATGCTCAGTGATAAAGTTCATGATCAGACATCTGCGATCAGCCAGCTGCGTCTGATCGGCTGTGTGTGTGTGTGTGTGTGTGTGTGTGTGTGTGTAATATCAGAGAAGTGCTTTGTCTTACAGTAAAAGCTTTATGGAAGAACACGTGTGAGTCACTGATTTAAGGTTATTAATCAGTGATCAGATTTTGGGATGATTGTACAGAACTGTGTGAATGTGTGAGATAAGCAACAATAAGAGTGTGTGTGTTTGGGCGTGTGTGTGTGTGTGTGTATCAGAGTGGGAGAATTAGATTGACCTTGCTGGTACAAAAGGCCGTCCCTCTGTCCTGTACGTCGCCTCTGTGCCCATAAATTACCCACAAAGCACCTCTGTGTTGGCAGAGCAAGAAGTCGTACATTTCCTTTATCGTCCTGCAGCCCAGACGCTGCAGACGACCAATCAGGACACACCCATGCAGAAAGCTTAGAGTGTGTGTGTCTGTGTGTTCTGGCGTATAAATTATTAATAAGAATCAATAAGAAACAAATAAAAATACGCTGGAAAATGAAATTATGATACTGTCAGTAGACATAAATGTGACAGTCATTTTTAGTGTCCTCTGTCTTTATTTATACTTCGGTCTGTAAACTGTGATGTCGTTGTTACTTGATAAAATTTGGTCATAAAAAATAGGTTTTTATAAATACATTTATGTTTTCTACAAATTTAAGATTCCTGATTATTAATTTTAAAAGTACCTTCTTCATAGTCATCATCATCATTTTTTCATCATTTTATTTTGAAATAATTTGTCAAAAGAATTTGTGCACTCAAATAAACACAAGTTGTTTGCTGCTGACTTACTCTGATGATATTCATTGGTGCTTTTTTATTTGTTCCAAAATGATTTCTCATGACCTTACCATCTTCGTCTCTTAAAGCTCGTGGCAGCGATCATATTCATCAGCATCGGAGTCATCGCGTCTTTCTTCTGTGCCATTGTGGACGGGATCATTGCCTCAGAGTTCATTGTGAGTATCGCATCTATTTACATGCCTGCAGTCAAAAGAAAGAAATACTGAACAAGCTCTGACACATAATACACACACCAAATTTAATCACACACGCTCAGGTCAACAGAGAAACGCAGGGTGAAACTGGCACAGACGCAAAGTATCAGTAGGATCAGGAACTTTGTCGATGCAATCAGACAGAACTGTCAGCACCATCACGACACCAGACAGGAAGACCAGACCAACCAATCTCACTGTCCAACCTGCAGAGAGCTGCAGAGGAAACAAAACAGGGCTGATTAAATGTGTCCAAAAATGTACCCAACTTTCTCTAAGTCACTGAGCACTATCTTTGATTCTATTTTAACTGAGAAATTTTCCAGGAAACGTAATTGCAATGGTCAGATGGATACATAAACAGTTTTATTATTAGAGAAATTAGCAGTGTTGTAGTCAAGACCACCTAAACCAAGACCAAGTCACGACCAAGACCAGAGTGTATCGAGACCAAGACAAGACCAAGACTTCAAACGGTTCAGACTGAGTCAAGACCAAGACCGCACCAGTGCGAGTCCCACACTGTGAGTGACATGCAAAAGTTTGGGCACCCATGTTTGAAATTCCTTTTCTGTGACTAGTTTAGTAAGTAGAGGATGAAATGATCTCCAAAAAGCATGCAGCTGAAGATGGATTATGCTTTTCAACATTTTTAAGCAAGTTTAGTGTATTAGTTTTATTTTTTTTATACAATTTTAGAGTGAAAAAAAATTAGCACCATGCAAAAGTTTGGGCACCCCAAGACAACTTTAAATAGGGTCTCAGACCGTAATTAGCTTGTTGGGGCTCTAGTTTGTTCACAATCATCATTAGGAAAGGCTAGGTGATGCAGTATTCTGACTCCTGAAACCTTGCCCCAACAATCAGCAGACATGGGCTCCTCTAAACAGCTGCCTAGCACTTAAAAACTAAAATAACTGATCATGCCCACAAAGCAGGAGATGACTATAAGAAGATAACAAAGTGTTTTCAGATAGCTGTTTCCTCATTTCATAATTGGCAGGTAACAGGAACTGTGGAGGTCAAGTTGAGGTCTGGAAGACCAAGAAAACCTTTCAAGAGAGCTGCTTGTAGTATTACTAGAAAGCGTAATCAAAACCCCTGTTTGATTGCAAAAGACCTGCAGGAAGATTTATCAGGCTCTGGAGTGGTGGTGCACTGTTCTACTGTGCAGTGACACCTGTACAAATATGACGTTCATGGAGGAGTCATCAGAAGAAAACCTTTTCCTGTGTCCTCACGTCAAAGTTCGCACTACAAAGTTCCTTTTTGGATACAAAGAGCAAAGGTATGTTTGGAGAAAAAAGGATGCAGAATTTCATGAAAAGAACATCTGTCAGATTGTTAAACATGGGGATGGTTCGATCATGCTTTGGGCTTGTGCTGCGGCCAGTGGCACAGGGAGCATTTCACAGGTAGAATAAAGAATTGATTCGGTTAAATTCCAGCAAATTCTCGAAGCAAACATCACAGCATCTGTAAAAAAGCTGAAGAAGAAGAGAGGATGGCTTCTACAACAGGACCATGATCCTAAACACACTTTGAAATCCACAGTGGATGACCTCAAGAGGCGCAAGTTGAAGGTTTTGTCACAGCCCCCTCAGTCCCCCGACCTAAACATCACTGAAAATCTGTGGATAGACCTCAAAGGAGCAGTGCATTCAAGATGGAACAAGAATCTCACAGAGCTAGAAGCCTTTTGCAGGAGGAATGGGTGAAAACTAAACTAAACTAAACTAAACTAAAACTAAAATAATCGTACATGTATTTGTTACTGATAAAAACAGAGTACTATAATAATATCACACTTGAAAGAGGCTTATCTGCGTAATGAGTACTTTTACTTTTAAGTCCATCTGCTGATAATACATTTGCACTTTTAAGTAACATTTTTAATTCAGGACTTTTAGTTGTAATGGCGTATTTTATTAGACCGTGGTATTACTACTTCAATTTCAGTAAAGTATCAGACTACTTCTTAATTCCTTGTTTTTGTAGGAAGAAGCCTCATTTACTCTAAAACTTTTTCATAAGTACTCAGTTTAACATGTCAGTTCATCACAGCATGAGACAATTTCAAACTCTCTACATCTGAAATAACTTCCAGACTTAATTAATATGCATGACATTTAATTTGAGCAAATACCTGAATTTGTTTTTATGGAAATTAAGAGAAGATGCAGAGAGGTCAAATAAGGTCACTGTTGCTTCTTCACTGGAAGTCTTAGATGTTCCCCTGTTTGGACATGAACAGTTTGTCACATCAGCCTTATGAATCTTAATGAGCATCTTAATGAGTGCAGATCAGAGAGTTTAAAAAGCTGGCACAGAGTCACACTGTTGATATTGATCAACAGTGCTATCAAAGCCTCTGCAGATAGATTCATTCTTCTCAGTAAAAGTCATATTTATTGCACCTTCAGGCTTCAGACAATGAAAAATGATTATATTGTCTTTCAGATTATTTAAAGCCCAGTCAGGTTTACTGTTGTGGGGTTTGTAGTCCAGTGGAGTGGACGGTTTGGAGCAGGCACGTGTTGTAAACCTTCACTGCTGCAGTGACAGAGAAACAGGTGGAGGATGGACTGACTCACTTATATGCACTGTATGACTGTGTCTTGTTTATTTAACAAATCATCTTTCTCTCTCTGTCTAATCTCTCCGAAACGCAGGACACGAGGCCTTTGCAAGAGGACATGTGTGACTTTTACACCAGTGGAGCAGGTTATGCGTACGACAGCTACTATACTGAGGTGATTCATACTGAACACACATTTAATATATCACCTGCCATTGTCTGTGCTGTATAAACACACTGAGTAATCTCTCAGGGTAGAATAACAATCTAAATACTGAGCCACGTGAATGGAAACCATTTAGCTTCCTCCTCTCACACACTGTTTTAAATTAGTATCTCAGCTCTTGTCTTTTAAATGGTGTGTATGATGCTCACAAATGCATTTTAGATTCATTTTAGGATGATATTCTGAGTTTTTGGAGCCTTTTGGTGCCTCACTGAAAAATTCTCAATGCATGTAGTGACATCTTGTGGTCAGATAATGTTACTGTACTGAAATGAAAACCATCTAGTTCACTTTGCATCAAATTATAAGCAAATAGAAGTTCTGGAAATAAAATGTTGACATAATTTCCTCATGTATTCCTTTATCCAAGCTGTTTACCTGCTTATCTGGCTGTACGATCTGTTTTCATGAGGTTAATAAAACTTTTATTACATATTATTAAAAGCTCTGAGAACTTCTTTAACTCACCAAACCTCTGACGTTACAGGTGACGTGCCGTTCGTTTGACAAGGCGTGCAAGCTGAAGCTGAGGAGCAACACCTGCTACTGCTGCTACCTGTATAACTGTGAGAGGTGAGATGCACTAGATCAGGGTGTATTTGTATCTGTGTGCATGTGTGAGTGCACCTTATTTGGGATAAAAACAGACCATGCAGCTGGATTTCCATTTTTTAACTCATTAAAAGAACACTTTGCCCACAAAATCGTCATTCGTGTATCAGTTAATTACTAAGTGTTACTCGGAATTCATGAAGAAAACTCTATGGTGAACAAAGAATCCAAAAACTGAGAAAATTCTTGATGATTTTAAGTCAAAGGGGTCCGAGTTTAACAACAGAAAAACTATATCGAAACGTCCATTTACAAACTCTCACACAACTTGTGCAGTGTAATCCATGTCTTGTTTATCCAGTCATATGCTCAGTACTCCCCAAACACATGCATTTTCAAAAAACCTCACTATTTAAAACACTTCTACATAAACTGTCTCATGCACGGACAAGGTGCGCATTTCAACTCTTTTGAATGGAACACACAAGCAGAGTTCAAATACACACGCTTGCCCAGGTGCGCCACTTCTGCTAGTCTTCCATAGCCAGACCTACCACTCTGTGCCAGTGCAAGATAGGTCTGACTGAACCAATCATGATTTTGCACTAGGAATAAGAAAAACACCCTGGGTTGTTCGTTTGTCCTCTTAATTCTTTCTTTCTTCTCTCTACGTAAATCATAATCATCTTGGGCAGCACTAAGCTGAGGATGCAGCAACAGTGCCCTTGCAAAATGTCCAGAAGGAACTTGTTTTGGTGCAGAGGCGAGCCGTGGCCTTAAAATGGTTAAATCCCTTAAAAAGAAAATGCCACGTAAAACACTGAAAGACATTTACACATGTAGGTTGGTGCTTAGAAGTTGTGGTTGTTTCATGCACAGCGCCAAAACAAAGTGTGGAGTTAGGTCTGATTATGCAGGACTTGTTCCACGTAGCGGCAAGTTTTATACCCACAATCTACATCCTGTGAGACCACACCTATATGTTAGTGTTTTCATCACTGTAGTAAAAATGTATGTGTTTGGGAAGTACTGAGCAAACGACTGGATGAATGAGACTTGGATTGCACTGCTCGAGTTGTGTGAGTGTTTATAAACAGATGTTTTGATACAGTTTTTCTGTTGTTAAATGTGGTCCCCCTTTACTCCAGTTCATCCAGATATTTCGCAGGTTTTGGATTTTTTGTTCACCACTGACTAGTGCGAGAAAAACAAGGTTTTCTTCACAAACTCTACATAAAACAGGGTGAGTGATTGATCAACCTCATAAAACAGCTTTTATGATATCCTACTAGTTAGCGCCCCATGAATGACTTTATGTACTTAACGTAATGTTACGAAGGTTAGGTTTAGGAAGAGAAACATGGTGACGATGTACTTTAAAAAACTCGAAGTTCACACGCTTCCAAACATCAGTCTCCTGGTGAAAGTCCTGTGTTTTGTAACTCATCCATCACCCCAACCTGCCCTCTTACAGGACCGCTTAATTTGAATTACTGGCTCAGGATTACGTGGGATATATACAAATTATGGTGCATTTCTTTTCATAGGAACAGTGCATGAGAGCAGCCTGAATAGATACACAAATGGTAATTTTGTGGGTGAACTACTCCTTTAACTCTGCATTTAGCCACTACATCAGTGAGTATTTTCATGATTAACTTTCTTCCCTTCAGGAAACAACTGGTCCCCAAAGTCAGCTTGCAGATGCATGACCCTAACTTGATCCAGGGTGTCCATCACAGTGAACATGTTTTTGTGTCAGTTACAATGTTATGATAGCATGATAAAACACCGCAGAGCAGTGAAACAACAGCATCCTATATTTCAGAGCTGGCAGCCAAAGACTGCATTTACAGTCTCCGCTGTTGGAAAAACTCTTGGATCATGTGATTTTGGCGCTTACATGCATTAAAGAGGTTCCTATTCTACAGCCAACTTTCAAATCCCGGATGTTGAGAGTTTTCCATGAGCTCTTGGACAAACACCAAAGAGGAAGAGGCTTTCCAAAAAGTCCCTCCCTGCTTTTCAACTGTGTTACTCCTCAGTTATTAGTGGATGAATGGCTGCCTGGAAGGTTTAATAATGCCATAAAGTGAGAACAAGTGATGGACAGTGTTTAGGGTTTTTTGTTTTCTTTACCAGCTGGAAATAAGAAGAAGCTGTGATGTGGAGGGTGGCTGCTTTACAGAAAGCCTTTTTCAGGGCAGACATTCTGCTTTGACTGTAGTTTTTCCTGCAGGTGTTATTAATAAAATGTATAAGAGCTGCACTCAGTTTAGCATTACCTGGCTCAGTGACACTGCTGACTTAATACAGTACATACACTTAATACACTTGATACACTTAAATGAAACAGCCATCAGTGCTTCTCCTGCTGTGACAAGTCAAAATGTCTGCTGTGAAGAGGGCCTCTTAAAAAACAATACTTCCCCCGCAAAATGACCATTGGTATATCAATTACTCGTCACATGTTACACTGCATTCACAAAGAAATCAGTTTTTCTTGCATGGCTTCCCAGTTAATGGAAAATACAAAAAGGCGAATATTCTACGTGAATTGAAGTCAATGGGGGCTGCGTTTTATAACAGCAAAACTATATCAAAATATCACTTTACAAACTCATGCACAACTCATTTATCTAGTCGTGTGCTCAGTGCTTCCCAGACACATGAATTTCTGCTAAAAATGTTACAATATAAAACACTTTGCACTGACAAGTAAAGCGCCCTGAGCATGCCTGAGCAGAATTCTGTATGCATCTACGTGTGTATATAATGCATATGTGAGTATGTCACATTGGCTGGTCCCCTGTTGGATAATATCAAACCTGTTGCAAGAAATCATGGAATCTGGTTTGAGAGTAATTAAAGTTTTGAGCAGCACGTCACAAAGCTCGAGCCATCACGTTTTCGTCATCTTAGAAATATTTTAAAAATACGATTCATTTTAACTTTTAAAGACACAGAGACAATGAAACGCCTTCATCTCTTCACGCCTGGATTACTGCGACAATCTCTTCTCTTGCCTGATTCAAAAATCTATAAATTAAGTCCAAAATGTACAGAATTCAGCTGCCAGATTTTTCAACCAGAACCAAGAGACATGATCACATCACTCCAGATTAAGCCTCTTTACACTGACTCCCACCATGTTTTAGAATAGATTTTAAGGTTCTACCGATCGCTTTTAAGGCTCCGTCCTCGGGGCAGAGGTCTTTTGTCTGTTCCAGAGACCTGGCTGAAAACTAAAGGGGACAGAGCATTTGCTATCAGGGCCCCGAGGCTCTGGAGCAGTCTGCCTGAGGAAATCACGTTGGCCGAGTCAGTGATCTCTTCTAAGTCCCTTCTTAAAACATGCTTTTATTGGAGAGCCTTTCCTGATTTTACTTGAGCTTTAAGTTCATTTAGACCGTCTTTTATTTCCTCCGTTTTTTAACAAAGTGTTTTTATCAGTTCTTTTAAAAGTAACTGTTTTCATGCTTTGTCTGTTTTAATTACTGACATGTAAACTGTTTCTATAAGGTC